>NW_020537758.1:25732655-25759628 GCF_003426905.1 Ctenocephalides felis | reverse complement strand
AAAACATCAGGATAATGTGTCCTGGAAAACGCCCTCTCCAGCTCCTCCAACTGCAAACTGGTAAAAGTAGTTCTATATCTTCTCTGTTTCCTTCTTGGAGCAGTCGGATCATCATCATCACTAGGGGTGGGACTCGGAGATCTATTATTGGGGCCCGGACTGATGCTTGTCGTTTGATGGGGGCCTTGTTGACTCAGAATTGGGGGTGTACCCACCATCGCCGTAATTGACAACGATGAGGGTGGTAGAAGCGAAGATGGAGGTCGTACGTGTAACATTTGGGATCCTGGAGGCGGTGCTGTTACTGGTTTCAAATCAGGGGGCGAAGGTGTTCTTTGTTGTAAAGGATTCGGGCTGATGCCCATTGCTCCGCTATCTGGAAAAATAAAATATTAATTAGAAATTGCAATTAATTGGAAATTGAGAGAAATATGAGCTGTTGCTATATAATTTTTATATATGTACATGTGCAAAAATAATTCAATAAATACCTCTTCAATACAAAACTTCAAAAAAATCGATAAAATTCTATTTAAACTAGTAGTTGTACAATTAATTTGTCGCGCTCCACACAGTTTGAATATACGTTTCCAACTGAATGTAAAAAACACTGAAGTTAAACATGCATTAATTTCCGTAAATACTGATAACTTAGTTATGCAAAATATTTAAATAATAATTATAATAGACTAACAGCAGTAATTAAAATCATTTTCTGAAAAATACTGTGTATTATTTATTATCCACAAGTATATTAAGTAGTCTTTGTGTTGCACCGATTTCTGCATTTTGATAAATGACCAGCTTAATTGGATGTATTTTCTCCATATTTTAATAGTTCGTAATATTTAAAATACTCTATAATTGGATGCGTTTTGTCTTTTTTGTTTGTAATAGAATAACATTTTATTTTATGTGCATTATAAATTATCTAAAATCGACGTCTAATTACCGACCGTGTACTAATTATGCAAACGTGTCAGGTGAATAATCGTTTGGTGAACAATTATGATATCTGAGCTAAAATAATTACTTTTTAACAACCGATGTTTATACAATATTATTTTAAATGAATTTTACGATTTTACATAATTTTGCCGCATTGGAAAATGATAACTTTTAGAATTTTCAATAAAAGAAGTGCCTATCTCTTTTTTAATATGAAACTGTTATTTTTCGAGAAATCGTAAAATAAATTTGAATTTAAAGTACCTAAGATTCGATTAAATTTATACATTGCACAATTTAAAAATAATTTAAAATATTCTCATTTGTAAACTTTTGATCTGAATTAAAAATCAAGTACATACTAGATTTTTGTTTCCGGAAATCGTGTATAATCTAATATTAATTTCTATCGTATGAATAATATAGAATGATTTGCATTGTATATTATCCCAAAATATATTACAATAGTAATTGAATTCCCTAAATATTTATATATGTAAATTTCTAAACACTTACATAAAATTAAACATATTTATATATGTATTTATAATAAATATGAAGGATATATAGAAATATCCTGTTTCCTAGACCTTTCTTCCAATTATCAATTCATTTATATTTAATCTTTTATCACTATTAATTAATTCGGTCGTTTACAATTGTCACTTGACATTAATAATAAAATACATCAACGAATTGATCTATATCATTTGTTTTTGATTAATATCTTCTGTAATATATTTGTACAAGTTTTTGCCATATAAGAGATTTCAAGAATACCGGTAATCAAGAACTTGATATTATCGGAATATATTACTTATTTTCTGTATTTTGCATAATCAAACATGGAAATGTGTAATATAGTAATATATTCTACACATATTTACTTTGATTTAGACAGGACAACTTGCAAATTACGTTTGTATATATACACAATGTTTTTAGTTATTTTTTCTTCGCCAATACGAATAATTTATTTATTTATCATTAGTTTCTATTTGTTCACTCTATTTATTATATATCTAATATGAAATCTGCTGTCTTAATATGAAAGTTCGAGTATCATATTTAAAATGTTGGACTTACTCGATACATTGTTTCCTTCCAACAAGTAACGATTTTTGTATAACAAACTTAAAAATATTGCTGGTACGTAGTTTACATATTATTTTTTGTTTTCTTTTTGCTCAAACGATTCAAAACAACTTGAATATTTTGTTTCTATCAAATCGCTTTGGCTTAACAAAAAACTTTCACGCATATAATTTATCATCGCCATAAAAATTCCAGGTTGACGCATAAAGCACCTTCCTAAATTCCCAATATTATTTTCCGATTTGCATCGCTAATTCAACAACGTGTTTATATTGATTTTATTAATATATTCCTAATAATCGATATGATAACTTAGTATTTAACATGTGTAATTTTATTCAAGGCATTCGTTCTTGATAGAGGTATCTAATTAAAGGTAACATTGCCTGACTTTGAAACACTTGGAACTGTAAATATTTATGAATTAATTGTCAGTGAAATTAACTTTATCGCAAAGCTAGCACCCGCATAATTATAAATGTTGCAGACTATGCAAATCGGTTTGGGATGTCGTACATTAGCTGAATATTTTACTGGCTTAATTATTCACCAACTTATTTTTTGTAATTAAACACATTAATGTATCAAGTTAATTACTGAGTGCATTCAATTTTTTTATTAAACTTTTAATTAATTTGCTTCCTATATTAATGAGAGTTCCTATAATAATCCGCAGACAGCTGCATTATGTTAACGTCGTCTCAATATAGACATTAATGACGATGATAACATCAATAAGAAAAAATTAACACTTATTAATAATGATTAGCCTGCTTATATATAATATAAATATGAATTGTTTTTTATTGGTTTCAAATTGAAACTTTCAATTTTTCTAAATGTTTTGACTACTTAGATGGCCATAATATGGCTACTTAGATGACCATATCTATACCACTGAGGATGACATAAATTTATCAATATTTTATTTGATGATTGAATTTATTAAAATAGCGTATCGCAATTCTACTAAAACAATAAAATATGAAGAAATCGTAGTAAACATCTATCGAAAGTCTCTTTTTACCGATGAGCCGTCTTTCTCATCCGATCATAAATTAGACGCTCGTAGCCTTAACTATCGACCGCTCATATATTTTTTATAATAATTTTATAATTCTCTGGTTAATTAAAACAATCTATAATTTTCGAGATAAACGTTTTCGATCTAATCAGGATCTTTACCGCCGAAGAACAAAAGAAAAGTGTCAATAAACATGTCTTTGGAGACTCTAACTCAGCACGAGGCTGATTGTGAAACCAAATGCGGTCATCTCTTTTCGGAACGAAAAAAGGAACTTTACGGAACCCTGGGGAGGAATTTCGACGGGGTTCCATGAAAAATAAATATAAATATAATTACATATGTTTAATTACCATTATATAAACACGTATATTTAGTTAAATTATGTATAATTTTTATGAAATTCTAGACACGATATACTCTCATTTGTTCTTGGTTTCAGATCGTTATTCGTTATGTCCATATATGATACATTTTTGATATATAATCTATATATCTTTCAAAATCTTTGCATCTTATTTCTCAAATTTTACATATTAAAAAATATTTGACAACATGTATGCCACTATTTAACACATCGAACTAGGAAAACAAACGTACAATTGAACTAGTTTGTTAATATTTTTATCAACTTTAAATTTATTTGTTAATATGCAATTGAACTACATTTGTTAAAATAAATGATCAATTGGCACCATTTCTGATGTATTCGACAATTTTTATTGTATGAAATTAGTAAAAAAAAATTTTTTCAAACTTGAAATTCATTCAAGCAATATTTTGTATTGTTTCATACAAACTGATATAAATGAATCAAAGAAAAATTTGTGGGTATTCCAAAAAATCTCTTTTTTTATATTTTTAACAGCAATCAGAATCAGCAATCAGAACCTTACGTCCTATGAGCTGTTGGGCTGAAACTTCTCCTTAGTTCGTATTTTTTTAGATGGTAACCCAATAGTTAATCCATCCATATTTGATAATTTTTTGATTATTAGAATTAATCTAATAGGGCTGACTTTTTATTGGTGCAGCAATGCCGGGCAAGGGCTATTTTCACTTGGAAACATATTGCTATCTATATTTCCAAGTAAAAATCGTTGTCACTGCTGCCTGACAACAGGCTGCTCGAAGTGGGTATCGAACCCGGGACCTCTGATTAAGGTCTCAAAAAATCATATGAATTCAGATTTACTTTTTCAAATGCTTCGGGAATAAAATTTGAAGAAAACTAGTATGATTCTGCAAATATATAAATTTTGTTAAACTTTTGTCAAACCCAAACGCGGAAATATACACACTTATTTATCCATAACTTATCTATAATATCCATTTACATAATTAAATATAACATAGTGTTGGTAATATTTTACCATTCTCAAAATTTGTTTTTTAACTATTGGTTAAAATTTTTCAACAAAGTTAATTATTACTTATTTGGAATCGGTTTACATATATGCAGATTTCGGCGCTTGTGTAAATGGCACTTTTTGATAATGGACATTCATTAATATTACTTATACTATATATATTATTATTAATCATAATACATCAGTTCCTGCTAATTTTCATGACGTTTGCGTGCGTCAAACTAATCCTATTACCATATGCTTAATATTTAAATCGTTGCTAAATTTGTAAAATATAAACATGATTATTTTTAATCAAGAGATATGTAAGGTTGCGGCCTGTTTTTGTTTTGGTAAAGTGAAACAAAAACAATAGTTTTTATCTGATAGAATTAATATAAAAATCCCCTACCTATACCTATATGTATTCAACTTCTACGCACAAGTTTAATGTTCTAATAATGTTGTTTCGGCGAAAAAACGCACGTTTCACTAAATTAACATACAAATTTAAAAAATATACATACAATATAACTAAATTATTTTTGAAACCAGAAGGATCAGGAATGTAATAAAATTTGAGACAAAAGGAATATTTATTCCAATGAGATTTGAAATGTCTCCAAGTTCAGCCGCCGTTATCTAGTTTCTCAGATCACAATTTTTTATCATAAATGATCTATCAAATCTCATTCAAGGTCCAAAAAATTTGGTGTAGGAGACTTAATAGACTTCCAAAGAAACGCCTAGATCCCGACATCCTCATTTCTAAGAAAACACCTGGTCATTTAAATCATTATTGGTTATTACAAATCAATGTCTGGAGACACGGCATTGATGATCGTGTAGAATTTTGTTGGCACTTTCATAAAAAGACAGGGTTTGATTTTTAGAACGATTGAAATTTTATAATAATCACATAATAATTTATCAACATTAAAAAAAATGTATAATGATATGTATAATTTTTTTGACAAAATTAAAAGGCATTAAAAATTAATCCAGTTATAGGATACTTAAATGTTCTAAAGAATGAAAGACGAAAAAGGGTCTCGAAGCAGGAATTTTCCTCCTAATATGGGTGCGACCAAGTTTTCTTTTTACATTCTCTTAGATCTTACAGTTTTATATTTTCCGCTCTTCTTCAGTTCTGCATTTTAAAATTTCAGGTTCTATTATGATTCCTTTATTGAGGTCCAAGCCTCTGATCCATACAGAGTTATCTTCCAAAAGCTTCTGCACTTTACTGATAAATTTGATTATTCTTGCTCGTCTAAGCCCTGGATGAGTCTTTTTTTTATTTCCACTAACACCTGGATATTCGTGCGGTCACGACAGGTAATCATGACTAATAACTACGTTTTATGTTTTTTATATATAAATAGACTGTGCGAGAGTTAATTACGCAAGGCCCCTGATGTAGTCAATAAATAATTCTCGAATTACTTTATAAATTTTGTAGAAACACACCACTGAATTTATTTTATTGATTTAATAGAATTTTGTTTTTGTCCAATTAATTTTAGTTAATGTTAAAAGATACCATAGTGAATAAAAAAAATTACTTTAAAAGTAACTTCGCTATTTTTGATTATTATTGGTGCTCAATCCGATTTTTTTATACATTGTTGAACCAGAACATGTTGTTGTTTTATAGCTGTTTTGCTAAATATTTAACTCAAGTAATATAGTTTTCATAGTTTTTCATAGATATTAGTAATAATTCACTTGAATATCTTAAAAATAAAGAATATCGTTTTAAATAACTATAAGTACCATTTTGCCTCAAAGCATACAAAGTTATGGCTTATTCGTTATTTGTAGATTCTTTTTACTAGATTTTTCAACCTTCAGTGCTTAAGCTTGATTTAAAATATATTGCAGGCACCATCCATTTGATAAAGATAATCACTGGCTCTTAATACAAAAATAGGAAACTAACTGCTAGGAAAAATGCTCAGTAATGGCTCAGTCGTTTTTTGCCAAAATTATTGAAGTAATTTTTAAATTAAATTTAAGGGGTACAACTAGTGTAACCGCCTTAAAACAGGTGATTTTGGAAATTTATATTAAACAAACTGCTATATCAATCATTTCAAAATTTTAGGAATATATTTATACATGTTTTAAAAAACATAGTAAAATTTTTGAAGAAAAAAATTAAATATTTTTTAAGTTATCGTCGAACTCCAACGGCGCGACAAAAAAAAGGCCCTTCACTGGTGCAGTGATTCCGGCTTTCTACGTGGATGAAATTTTAAAAAAAATCTTGTTAAACTAGATAATATTGTCTGTAAAATGAACTACGATGAAAAAAAAATCAAAAATTGACAAAATGACGGCGTTTTTTAAAAAAAGTCGAATTTTACCCAAGATTTTGGTCGTTTCTGGACTGCCCAAATTCGATTTTTGATCCGATCAAAAAATTGATAATTCATTTTACGCAGAACTATATAAAAAACATGTAAAAAAATTGATAATGATCGGATCATTTGTTTTTGAGTAATCGATGCAGAAAAACGTGTTTAAAGATTAAATGATCGTTATACTTTATACTATATATATACTCTTTAAATGGCTGTGACTCAAAAACTATTTAAGATATCTATTTAAAATTTTGGTATGTTATTTTTAAAGGTATAATCTATCGAAATATGGAAAAATTGAAAATTCACACTAGTTGTGCCCCTTAAGAGCAGAAACTGCCAATAGAACCTATATGAATCTTTGGACTTTTGGATATATAGCAACTATATGAATCACGTTGAAATCCATAGTTTTATCTATAGTACACAGGATATTTTGAAAAAAACCGCTATACATGAAGATTTCTATAAATTTTCATTTTTTTTAAATATTATTTATTTACAATACTGTATGAAACTTTAGTGCCATAATCGTTTGTATCAAAATTTTATCAACCTCCGTCAAAGTCAATAATGTTCCGAACGAGTTCCAATAAGCTTTAAATACTAATTTTATCTTTAAAGTGATTCAGTCTGTTAATTAAACGATATTTTAAAATGTCCTTTATCAGAGTCCGATTATAATGAACATGCGCAGCGTGTCGTCGAACATGAACATCTGAAATTAATTTTACAAAGTGCGCTGATTACATTAATTCGATATTGCCTGTTACGTTTTTCGATCTCCGCTTTGATAAACATATTTATTGCTTTATTGCAAATCTTCGCGGCTGTGTAATTGAAATAAGCCGACATCGGTAATAGACACTGGCACCGAGGAAAATTTTTACCTTTGTAGTACTTTTTGTATTAAAAGGGTATTCTAGTCTAGAGACCTAAAGTTCATATGATTTTTGAAAAGTCGTAAAAAGGCAAACAATATTTTTACTATCAATTATGTGAGTAGGAGTTAAGAAATCGTGGGTAACGTAATGCGTGTAGATATAGCTCGCAGCGTAATTTTTACAACTTTAATTAATTTTTATAATTAAACATTTTTATATAGGTCTAATACTTTAAAAGGTTTGGTTTGACTATTAGCCAACAAAACCATCAAAATCCCAGAAGTGTAAACCTGAGGTTCTCAGGTGCAAACCTGAAGTGATCTCTTGCAAGGCACAAAATGATTGTCAAGGACCCAAATGTTTGATGTTTCTACTTAAGAAGTATTACATATGTCGGCTTGTTATATTTTCTTAAAATTAAGTTTCATCAAAAGTAATATTTTGCTACAATATTGAACATTTTTGGTAAGGTGGCTTTATTTAGTATTTATATAAACATTGTCACATATATGATAAAAATGTTCTTGGTCATACATCCAGTAATTAAAAACGGTTTTATTGGAAGAAAATGTTTTTTATTAAGAAAACATACCTTTCTGGTCTTGATTTGACCCATCTTCAGTGCTACAATTAAATATTTCAGGGTTACAATTTTTCAATTTATTTGTATGGCGAGTTTCTTTACATTTGTTTATGTCTGTTTGTTTTTTCATTTTCATATATTTTCACAATATATATCAGTTATAATACAAATTTATTAAATTGATTAGATTTATGCTACTTTACATGTTTTTGTTTATATTTTTATGTAATTATGCATTTTTTATATTGGTTTAAATTGTAACCCTGAAATATTTAATTGTAGCACTGAAAATGGGCCAAATCAAGACCCGAAACGTATGTTTTCTTAATAAAAACATTTTCTTTTAATAAAACTGTTTTAAATTACTGGATGGATGCCCAAGAACAATTTTATCATGTTATTCCACCATCTAAAGAAAAACATCTCGCTATATCTCACCAAAGCTCTGGGTTGCACTTAAAAGCTCATAATTTTCAAATTATTGACATTGATTTTTTTTGAGAGTTACGATCAATACTATCACCCTGTTTGAGCTTTTCAACTAACTATACATATGTAAAATATTAAATTTGATGCTAATATAACATAAATGTCTCGAGATCAAAGATCGGAAGCTCTTATAAATCTTTAAAAGTTGGTTAAAAGTTTATTTTAGCAATAATGTATTTGTAAAATAAACTTTCAAACAACTTTTAAAGCTTCCGATCTTTGATCTCAAATCATGTATATTATACTAGCATCAAATTTAATATTTTACATATGTATAGTTAGTTGAAAAGCTCAAACAGGGTGATAGTATTGAATGTAACTATCATAAAAAAATCCATGCCTATAGTTTGAAAATTGTGAGCTTTTAAGTGCAACGTAGAGCTTTGGTAAAACAGACCAATGATTAATTTTGATTTTGTTCATTTAAGCTATGGATCTGTAACCGTCAATACCATTTCTTGGACTACATCCAAAAATAATGAAACAATTAGTAAAATATAACTATTATAATAAAAACTATGTGAATAACCTGCAATAATTTAAGTAAATAGAATAACTAATCTCAGACTCTTATAGTTTGATATACTGATAAGGGATTATAAGGATATCAAATCCTAAGAATATTACTTGGACCACCAGCTCTCTTTTATCATGTCGTTTGGATTTATACATTTCTATATTGCAACAACGTAAACCTGATCGCAACATCGTAACTCGAAACTTGCACACAAGAGTCGATCTTTACGACGAGATTGTTGTAAATCCGTAATTAAATAATTACATATGACCAGTTGCATAAAGAGCCATTACACCGACAGATTGAATTAAAATTATTCTTGTCAAATGGGACGTGAAAGGTATTGGCAGATAATGAAATAGAATTCGAAACGAAAAAACATATTTGCACTAAATATGTTCTGATTAAAAATAACAAAAGGAATTTTTTTTAAATAAATTAGAGAAAACATTTTTATCCACATATTTCTAGCTAGAAGTTTCACAAAACGCACGGTTGAAGGTGCCTAATTTACCTATTAGTAATTTTTATATTATTTTACTAAATAAAAATTCTAATTAAGTTTCTCAGCCAGTTTATATTTTTGTTGAAAGTTATAAATAAGTTGTTGTTAAACTGCAATAATCTTTAATTAATTCTTGATAAATATCTTTCTTATTACTAACTTGTGGAAAACATTTTTATGGCACGCAAGTTTGATTATTTTTTACCTTGTGATTATTACGACGAAGTATGTTTACACCTAATAATATTTTGTTCAATATTAAAAATAAATCCAATGCCAAAAAAGACGTAACGAAAAAGATAGAATAAGGTCATATTTTATATGGAAATGATAATATAATATCGGCCGTTCAAAACACATTATCATAATTAATGTAATAATGTTCTTCAAAATAACAATTACTGAATACTACCATATTAAAATGGCATTTAAAAACATGTTGTTATGCTCTGATTGAAAAATGACTTTTATGCGCTATGCGTACAATTGAGTTTACTTTTTTTAAATCCAGAAATATTTCCCAAACACTTTTTATGAAACTACGTGTAAACGCATTAAATAAAAAATGAGTTATTTATTTTTATAATGTTTTAAAAATTGCTTAAGGTAAAAGAATTATTTATACTTTTTATTTGGTCTAAAGCTTTTGATTTATTAAAGTAATTTCTAATTCAAATTCATAAGTATTCAACCAATACTTAAATTGATTATATTAAGTATCATTGAACCAAATATGTTATTTGGTATTTCAGAGAAACATAGTCGAGGTGTTTATAACATATTTCTTACTTTATATATATACACTTAGATGTTTAATAAATTTGTAAATTCAATAAAATTTGTGGATACAAACTTCCGTCGATTATATACATTAAAACAGTTGTAGTCTCAATTGCAAGATTGATCGTCGTTAACAAAATTTCCAGCTCAGTTTTAAATTGTAGTATGTATATTTATATTTGTTTATCACCATAAATTATAATCAGGAATCTAAATCTGCACTTAAATATATTTTATTGAATGAAAAAAGTCTACGACTTCCGTCACAGTTGATTTTAATGTGTAGTTTCTGCATCGCTGCAGTCGTTCATTTCACTATTATTTTACTCATTTTGTGATTTTCTAAGCCTCGTGTCTTATTAAGATAACTTCAATAAATTTCTATGGATACAAATTGATGAAAATAATCAAAGTAATAGCTCTAATTAGCAATTATCCGCTCGCCGGCCGTTGGCTCTCGACCTCGCCGTAATAACATACCTGAATGTCTCTCTTCCAACCTGAGAAACGTACTTATAAATATTTCTATATATATATATATATATATATATATATATATATATATATATATATATATATATATTATACATCAATGAAAAAATATTGAACAATATAAATATACTTTTTCTCTTTCTTCATATTTACTTGGTCAAGATGTAGGGAATAAAGATTTTTTTTGAAAACAAATTGATATTTATATAGATATGAATCATAAATACACAATCAAAAATGGTAATAAACGAATGAAATTTATTATAATTATTTTGTAGTATTAATCTAAATTTGTGGATGATTGTGTATCTGTGTCGTGTGAAGTATTTGGTCATGAATCAAAAACAACTATATCTACCTCATTTGTAAAAAAATCAAATTTATAATATAATATATAATAGATCACACTTTAATGAATAAAAATATTATCAGTTATGGCAAAAAGGCAAAAAATTATTGCCTCTACAAAATTGTTCGTTATTAAGAAAAAAGCTATTTATTATTAAATAACTTGATTTGGACTACAAATTAAGTGAAATTTCACAAGCATTGTCCAACTAATAAATTTTTGTAGACTTAGTCAAACAATCTCTCTTAGATTGATATTTCAATATATTATATAAGAAAATGTATAGAATTTGTACCTTTGCTATAAATTTATTAACTTCCCGTAGGGTAAGTTATTGTAATGGGCCGAAAATCGGAATTGAAAATTTTAACATTTCTCGACGTTTGAAGGTTTTTGAACGTTTTGGCATACCTCAGAAAAAATGGATGTGTGTGTGTGTGTGTGTGTGTGTGTGTGTGTGTGTGTGTGTATGTATGTATGGATACAAATTTCCAGTCACGTTTTAGGGCGCACGGATCAACCGATTTGAATGGTTCAAAAAACATTCGATTCCTATTGATAGGGAAAAGAGCTGATTAGTTTTTGGCGAAGGCAGGTCCAGCCGTTTCGGAGATACGGAGCAAAGAGTGCAGAAAATAGAAATCGAATTTTTGAGAGAACGGAGTATCTGATTTGAATGATCTAAAAAGCATTCAATTAGTAATGATTGGGAGAAGTGCTTATTAGTTTTTGGCAAAGGCAGGCCCAGCCATTTCGAAGATATGGAGCTAAATATGTAAAAAATGGCAGTTTTTGAGAGAACTAAGCGTCCGATTTAAATGATTCAAAGAACTTTCTGCTTGTCTTAACAAAATAATTGATTTTGGAAAAAAAAATTTTGTTCAATTTTTTTTTTTTTTTTTTTTTTTTTTTTTTTTTTAGTTTATCAAAAATATTTCAGATTTTATTTTTAATTCTGGCTATAGTTCTAATATACTTTACAAATATTTTCAACTCTGCAATTCAGTTTATATAATTCTCATAAATATTAGACAATGTTACAATATTTATAATAATCTATTTGAAAACATTCAGTATTCCTCGAACATTTCGGTACGGGAAGTTCCAGCAATTTGCCTTAAGGCACGATGCCATAAATGCCTCAAGACAGAATTCCACTTACAGCTAGTTTACTACTAATTGGAACAAATATTTATGAAATATTACTAATCATAAAAATTTCTAACAAAAAATTGTTATATTGCTCAATAGTTAAATATGAACTACAATAATGCAGTTAAAATAAAAAATTAATATATGTATATGTATATATATATATATATATATATATAAATAATTTGTTTCCTATACCTTTTTCTTTTATAGCTAATGTTATATGAATTTCGCAAAATATTATCATTCTCAAAGTCGGATGTTTTCTGAAGACTATCATCTTGCATTTATATATTATATGCATAAAGCTTATATGTAAATACGATTTGCACATTCATAAAACTGCAATTGAACATGGGAAAGTGTTGAGATAACTGAACATATATAGATATTTAGAATTACGTGATAAAAATTAAATTCGAAAGTGAGATTTATCTTATAATTAGATATTTTCAAATCGCTGTATTAACGTATTAAATGGGAAACTGTAATTTGCATTGAATTTCTTGTATATCTGAAGAGTAGGTCATTATGCTATTATTGGACTTTACAATCAACGTCACACTTTTCAATCATTTTTAAATATTAAGTATACACAAATTCGTTTTATTTTAGGTTTTTTCCTATTTTGAAATATTTTAATAGTGTAATAGTGATTGGTTCATAATAATTGTAATTTTAACCTTTTGATTTTACATATAGAGTTTCACAAACCCAAATTGAAACCAAATGTTCTTTGATATTAGACCAATTAATTATAAAAAGTATTTTTATACCAAACTTGTATTATAAATGAAACACATACCTACATTTCCATTTTATTCCTAAAGAATTCTTACATAATTTAATTGAATAAGAAATATCTAGTCAGAATATACATTGGTAATTGCTTATTAGCAATTTAATTCCCATTGCAAAATATTTCCGATGGAAAGTATAAATCTTATTTGCTTTATACACGCATGTCCGCGATTTCTGTGGTTAAGATAAAAATTCGATACGAGAAAATTCCTATCTTATGAATTGCAATAACGTAATTAACATAGGCGTCCTCTGAGATAATAATAATTATTTTATTTTAATTCAGTTATTAACTTTATTTCAATACTGTGCTTCAAAGATGAATATTTTTCATTTTGCGACGAAAGCAACATGTCGCCGGAGCGGCTGCATACGAGTGGAAAGGGTTAACAGTATTATCCTATGTGCCGTGCACTATACAGTTGAAAAAAGTGAAAATAATTATGATAGTAAAAATATAAGAATAATGTAGATACACGTAATTAATTAAATATAAAGACAAATTATTTAATCAATAAGATTACCTTGTTTATGCGAAAACGATTACCATTAATACGGAAATCTCATACGATCTCATATATAAATATAGTTTAATAATATATTACTATTTTACTTCTACAATTTCCCATCGTTTAAATGTTAAATTGTAGTCTATTTCTCTGTTGTTAATTATCGTTAATATTAACTGCAAACTTAAACATATCTAGAGATACATTCGGTCATATTTTATTTATATATTATTATAATTATTAATGAAACTGAGACAGTTATCGTGCATATCTGTTCTAAACGATAAATTGTTCTGATAAGATTATATACTTTACGATATTCGTATTAAATGAACGGTCTCAACATTAATTGCAGAAATTAATATCTAATGATTATAAGTAGATGGATCTCGTTTATCACTATCTTGTACTGCATTAATAACTTTATATGATTTTTTCAGTTACAAATATATATACAAAATGAAAATGTTCTATTTATATTCCATAGATGGATTTGTTTCATAGTAGAATCTGGCAATTATTTGCTGCAGAATTTAAATTTGTGATATAAGAATGAAAATTCAGAACTCGAAATGAACCTTTGTTATGAGATCTTTCATTTTTTTAAAAAAAAAATCCGTACCCACCTTACCGTACCCACAAAATTGAAAAGAATTCATCAATATTACTGAACTAAATTATCTACTACTTATTGCTGATATTTTGGTAATTAACTACAGATTTTCAACTTAAAGCAAAACAACAAATAAATTGTTGTATCCGCATACAAGTAACAGTTAAATTTACAAAAAATCGAACGAAAAAACTCTAACTCAATCCAAAAATGGAAACCTGTTCGGACGAACATACTTTATCTTGCTCATTTTGGACCCTATCTCAAAATTAGTGGTGATGGCGACTGTCACTACCGTACCTTGGCACAACCGTAGCTTTTCTACTACCTTTTAAAAAAATAATAAAATTTTAAACTTGATAATTATTTTAAAGCCTTATTAATTCCTTGTTGCATTGATTTAATATTTTTATTTATACAGATGTTGTCAATTTTAATATAATACCTCGATTACTTATTATTTATTAACGCTGTTTATCCTTCGCGCAGTTTTCCTAAAAAAATATTCAAGTAACACGTACCGTATTTTATGTACGATATAAAATGTTAATTTTTATCGTATGTCACTCCTTAACTGCGACGAGTTTATAAAAATGTCTGTATTAAATTTTTATGGAAATAATTTGTCATGGACAACAATACGTTTACAACGTTTATTATCATTCATATAATGTTTATGCGATTGTAAACTTTATGATATATAGTTGAGAATTGGCAAGACTGCTATCAGAACTGCCAATTATGGGATATTATTACCGATTATTTTACTTACGTTGATTATTTGTTTCGTTTTAATCGAATTTTCTCACGTAATATAATGAAATTGTTATTGCCTGTTGTAAAATATCTAGAAAAATGTAGAGTGCTACAATACTACTCTTAATAATATCGAAGTTCATTACAATTTTTTGTTCATTTCATATAAAATGTGTAATAAGGGGTAATAGAATAAATATTCCGGCCTTGTGATCGAGATTTTGAAAATTGAGTAACAACTTCTAATTCCTTTGTACTTTTTTTTATTTAAATTTGTTATTGTTTATTATTATTACTAGATGTTAAATTATTTAACAGTGGTAATACATATTTTAATTAAAAAAACCTTCCAAGTTCTTTACAATTTGTATACATAGTGTAAAATTATATCATTTGGACAAAAAACATATAAGTCCTTTAATTTTTCATAGAAATACTTACTTATGTGCTCAAGCGATTCAAAACATGAATAAACTTGAGTAATTTTTAATCTGGATTATCATAATCTACCTTATTATTTGAACTACTGTTGTTGAAGAATTTAGATATCGCATTAATTAATTTAGAAGAGTTTTTGATTTATTTTTGATACCAGGCCTCTCCTTGATTAGAGATATAGGACTTCAACAAGAAGTTCCAGGTTGAATAACCGCCTCGGAAAGCATGATGTCAAGCAGTAGTGACATCGGTTTTCATTTAAAATCATAGATAGCAATGTGTTCCCAAGCGTAAATCCCTTATCCGGCATTTCTGCATCAATTAAAAATTGTCACATTAAAAATAGGACAACCGTTTGGGTTGTCGTCTATAAAAAGCCTTGTCAAAAAATAAAAAAATAAATATTAATATGAATCATTTACAAAGGGTCTGGGCGTGTTTCCATACAAAATCGGCCCCATCCTGGTATTCAAATGATTTTGATGCCATTTTATAAGTATTTTCAAATCCGTAGCTCATCAGCTGGCCGAGACATTAGTGAAACATGTAAAAGTGGCCCCTTTTTCCGAACTCACGTTTGTCAGAAATATGAGTGATATCGAAAAATGTTATTGTCATTCTATTTGTTTCGATTATAAGATACATTTAATTTTGTCATTCTTCAAAGGATTGCATGTAAATTATTGTGACTACTATTTTCATTCAATAAATTTTTAAGTGATTCTATATCGCGGTATTCTTAGTATTGATAAACAATCAATAAGTCACCAAGACTACTGAAGTTTCTTATGGTAATTTAAACTACGATCAATAAATGCGTTTCCCTTACGCGTGCATTTTATTGCAGCTCGCGTTGCATTTCCAATTTTTTTCGTAAAATCATATAGAAATTTAATAAAATAGCAGGGAGATAGATTATTCAAATGTAATTTTGTTATAAAATTATTCCAGAAATTGATTGTAAAATAAAACAATAGCCAGAATGAAGCTAATAATCATGTTAGGCAATGAAATCTTAAAGATTTTTTAATTTGTGTTATTGTTGTTGATTTATATGTATGTGTTTCATTCATACCTATAGCAAATTCAATATTTTCTAAGGCCAAATAATAATGTAGTTATGTAGATTATATAATATTTTCTTTGAATGCTTAGTAATTCTCAATATTATCTTGTAATTATATCGTTTAATTAATCGATACAATATTCTCGCGGAATATATTCATAAATCAAGCATATTTTTAATATCTTGATGAAAGTAGTTTATCTAAATATCTTTACGAGTCTAGATATGTAATAAAAGTAATTTTTCTACTTTAGGGCGAAGAAGATTGGAAAAAAGTATGTATAAAATTTCATTATTGCAAATTATATTTATTTCATATTTAGGCAAATGCTGGACTCGTTTCTGATAAAAACTAGCACAATTGATGAAAGAATATGCAATTCATTTTTCTTAAGTATTCAAAATACTGCACAATTTACAAGTAACACGTTTTGAACTATATAAAATCCCTTAAGCAAAAGTTAATTTCTTTTTTTTCTAAAATTAAATTATGTCTTTAGTATATTTATGGAAATAGTTTTCCCTAGCTCTTCTCTTAAAAAGTAAGGCGCACGTCGAACGTCAGGTGAACGGAAGCGATTTATTTTCGCGATGGAACGATCGACCGGACGCGATCGAACCGACGGCAATTATCAGAGTCGCGGGGGTGTGACTCACTCGACGTTTAACCCGCTATGCAGAAGTGATCGAGGTTACGCTCGGCGGACCGGGCGCTATGCGCGAAACACATCACTTGTACGATTGGTACAAGTTATACATTATATATTTATACATACTCAATCCTAATATTTTTTTGGATTTATGTCACATGTTTCTAAAACATGAACAACAGAAAAATATTGTCAAAATGAAAGACTTGACTGTGACTTTCTAAAGTAGCTTTTCTAAAATCATTATACTTTAACAAATATTGCATTGTTTATTTGGGTACTTCTTGTGATGTTACATGTTAAAAATAACTTAAAATAGAAAAAGTAAAAAATAAAATAAAATAGAAAAATTATTTTAATTATAAAAATAATATTAAAGCTGAGCGGGAAAAAAGTACGCGGTAAAAAATGTTAACCACCATTATTTCAAAAGCAACTATAGATGTTTTAACGGTGCTGTATTAAAGTAGAAGGCAAAATATGTATAACATAGGGACAGTCTCGATTTTCCGCCTTGCGTCCCGTCTTTTTATAAAAACAATATTTGTCCCGGTTTTAGGTGTTTTGTCCCGGATTGTCCCGGATTTTTAAAAACGTTTTCATTGCCGTTATATTTTTTAATTAATTTCAACTACAAAATTTAAACCGAAAAAATGTGCATATAAGTTTTTCGTTCACCAACAAACACCCCCCTCCCCCCGCTCTCGCACCCATTCTAATTCGTCCAGGATTTCATGCAAAAAATATGGTCACCTTAGTATAACCAGCTTTCACCTTAATTTCTTATATATATATATATATATATATATATATATATATATCATTATTTATACCAAATAAATTTTTTGTTGGTAGTTTTTAGTTTTGATCTATTATTTTATATGTAATACCTAAATACAATTTTTAAGTACACGATTTTTATATGTTTTATGATTCGTAATGCTATTACATTTTTTTTATTCTCTATTTTATTTACAACTGTCCAGTTAAGGACATTTAATAAATTTGGGGAATTTACAATTGTCAGCCGTAAAGGAACACTGTATATGTACTAAATGGGCATGTTGGAAGAACAACTCAATATTATTAGATTTAACAGTTTTTTTATATAACCTGTATAACGGCTTACATGTAGTTGGGTTGAAAAGGACCAACTATACTTTTACCCAAACAAAAGTGTTATCAATAGGAGATTAGTAAATAAAAAAAATGAAGTTTAAAAAAGCGATTTTACAAAAGATAGATTGAATTATTGATAATTGTTCCGTTAACTATTAATTTTTAATTAATAGTTATTCTAATTCTGCTGATGAATATTTCTTACCAAATACCAGATCAAGGTTATATACCATGTGATTTTTGTAAAAAAATGTATCCATGAATTTTGCATTTCACATTGGTTAAATAACGTAGCTGTTATTGCGTAAAAATCCTTTTAAATTAAAAATAAGGCATTGAATTTTTTTGCCTCCTCTATATAGGCAGGTACATAGATAGGCAGGTTAAATGACAAATTTTAGAAAAATAGCAAAAAAAAAACATTTTTATAATTAAAAATTAATTAGCAATTTTACTGCACATAGTTTGTTTAATACGTGTTATGTGTAGTGATTTAGTTTCTCTGATATAGACAGTATACTACTAAAACTCAAGTTGGACTTTTTCGACCCTACCTATCCTATATATTGATTTTTATTATTTTTAATTGGAATTCCTGCTACAACAGGCAATGATCATGAAGAGCATTGCGTTATATATAGTCAATATAATAGTAAACAAAGAGTATTGTATGTGCATACATGCTAGTATAAAATTCACTCTCAATATGCAATAAACCAATGCATTGAATTCGCTTCTGCTCCTGAGTTCACTGGTAAATTACTTCATCATAACTCTCATTTGCGTATCGCAATTATATATGCACATACGTATAATCGTTGTAAATACTGTATCATTTTAATCTCATTTCTCGTGTAATGGAGTACTTTAGTTAATTTCTTGGAGTTTTTTATTGATAATAATGCAGCCGTACGAACCGTATATGTTTCGTGTTACGCGAACATGAAACGATGCAAATGGGTGCGTAATGTGTTTATCATGAGGGTTGCCGGCTGGGTGAAAGAAACTATTCGTCGCAAATGTAAGGTAAATAGTTGTATATAGTATTATGTCTTTAGGAATAAAACTAATACGTTTACTATTTTTCATATTGTATGCGAGAAAAATTGCTTCAATATTGTATTCATACTGCAATCAAAAAAGTAATATGTAATAGATACTTTTTAAACTTTTTAGTATGTATCACACTATATTTTCATTAGACTCTCAAGGATTTCAGGTAAATTTTTTAAATATCTGAAGTATGTTTATTTATCGGTACGGAACCCAAAATTTATACGAGGCACAAGATCCAATTTTATTTTCAGTAATTATACTGTCTAAATCGAATGAACTGCATTACAACAAATAACATGTATCAAAAAATTAACTATCAACCTATGTTCCGTAAGATTCCTTGTTAATTCCAAATTATAGAAATATGTTTTTTTGCTATTTTTCTAAAATATGTCATCTATCTTAAATGCCCCGCCTACGAATTATAGCAACCTTACTTTTAATTTGAACCACTTAAGGGATTTTACAAAATAATAGCTAAGATATTTTACAAAGATTACTCAGTAAACATTGATCTGGTATTAAATTCTTACTTTGTGATGGCCGTATATCTACTGACAGTGACATTGTTAGAATAAAGGTGATGGCTGGTTGAACAACTGTTGCCTTCTACTTTAAAATAGTATATATATATATATATATATATACGTTACTTGTTTTTGAGATAATTATAGTAGACCCTTTTCACCTGCGGACTTTAAAGCTCCGCTTTATCCTCCCAACTTCTGACTAAAATGAAAGTTTACTATATAGACTTCTTTCTGCTCGAAAAGAGTTTGTTTTAGTACTTTATCCTCAAAGTAGTGAAAAACATTATTTTATCAAATTTTCATCTTTGAGCACACCTAAATTCGGTTAAATTTGAATCATTTGAGCTTTTGTAAGTTTGAAAACTTGTAGTTTTCACTTGTAAGATTCACTTTTTATATTGTATTATTTCCAAAATGACTTCAAAATGATGAATAATTATATAACATACGCAGTTAAGAATTAATTAGAAAATGGCAAATGATTTCATCTTCCAAATGTTGAATTTTTCAATTTGAAAATGGTGGCAGCATTTCACATATGTATTTAAAATTAAGCGAGAAATATCCCACACGAAGATTGAAAAAAAATGGCCATACGACCTTAAATAAAATGTCAAAAAATAAAAAAAGAGAGATATCTCATAGGAGATAATCTCTTAAATGCATTAACACCAACAGCATATTGTCTTAAAAAATGTATATTATTTGATTGACTATAAAACTATGCGAATAAAAATTTTTAAGATACCCTGGACGTTTACTAACTTAGTCTGTAATTATACACAATTTCTTACTGTGTCGCTGCGAACAACTTAATATTAGAAACTTTATGCTTAATCCTAATATTTTTATGAAAATTATACGTTATGATAGAGCCACAAATTCTATCTGGTCTTTCAGTTACAATTCCAGCACATTTCTGTCAAAAACACAAGTAATATAAATAATATATAAATATATATATATATATATATATATATATATATATATAGATATATATATATATATATATATATATATATATATATATATATAGAATATCCAATGCTTTTTTCTGAAAGTACATGAGTATTTGTTTACAATTAAAAGCAGCGTATGTACAACTTAATTGTATGTGATTCTCAGCGTACCATTATGTAGAGATCACGATTTACAAGCAACTATTAATCCTACTATAATAGTAGGTCAGTTAATATCTATGTACGAAAGCTCTTTTCTGTCCACCGTGACGGTGACCGATAAGGTGACGTGAGCTCTCAGCGCGCGCCATTAGCTAATGCACGAGGAGCCGGCGGCTGATAAACGCCGCGGAGTCGCGACGGATGGAACACCCGAAAATTTTAGCCAAAACGTATTATATGCCGATTTCGAACATTTAAAAAACATTGGATTGATTGATTCAATAAGTCGCCATTTATTCTTAAATTGGGAATCCTAAGTATCTTGCAAAATAATTGCAACATTTCACAAAAGCACCGTGTGAATCTTATAAATTGAGAATGTAACAGCTGATTAAAACACCAATATCACCTGTAGATATTTACTTTCCAATTTTTACTAGTCTATATCTAGTTTACTAGATATTTGTGGAAATTGTTTACTTTCCAATTTTTACTAGTATTCAATTTCCATACTGGCAGATTTTTTATGAGAATTTTAGATTTCAATTTATGGTAAATTATCAGCAAACGAGCGTTAATTAGGTAGGCAATTAGCAGTTGGTCGAAAACTTTGACTTACCAATTTCAGTTCATAAAATTTTGAATTAACTAATTTTTTAGGAAGAACTGGAATTCGATCTATAGAAAATTATTTATAAAATCTATATGAATCTGTCTATAGATAGATATAGATAGATAGTCTACAGTAGCTGGCAAAACTCATGTAATTCTTTTAAAATATCTCCAGAATTAATGAATTGAGAATATAATTGCGTGCTAATAATTTAGCAGTTTGTTTCAAAGGTCTATTCTACATACTAGCTGAGTTTGATTTTCTGTTGTCCCAGTATTATTTTTATTTTTCACAAATTTTATTTATTTTATTTTTAATTTTATTATTGTCATTATTTGCGTTTTTATATTGAATCATCATAATCCGGATATCATTTTAATGAAAATACTATCCTTTATTTTGTACTCTATTTTATTTATATTTATGTTATTATTCACCTGTGTTACTAGATGTTATATTATTTAGCAGTTGTAACAGATATTGTAAATAAAAAAAATTCAATTTCTCATCTTCGAATAAAGCTACTTCAGGAATTCTTTATTGAACTATTATTAAATCAATTCAAAATTTTATCTAAATTATTAGAGAATATTTTTGTCCGCATGTGGCCAAGGGCTACGGGTATGGCTTTTACAGCATATATTTAAGTCATATTTGTGTAAAAAATATTGTTTATAACAAATGTAATAATTATTAATAAGTTCAAGTTATTTCAAACGAAAACTACAACAGCATTAAATAAAAAATCAGATTTAATTTAAATATATTGATCAAGCTTAAAGTTGTCTCAAAATCCTAAATGCTTCATGCTCAAATTAACGAAATTAGTTTTTTTTAATAATGAGGCAAATAATTTTAGCTGACCAAATTTGAAAAAAAATGTTTATCCGATGATACAGAATTATATATTTGATTCGATCTATAAAAACTGCCAAGGCCAAATGATCGAAACATCCGAAAACAAACATAGTAAATTAAAGCCATTTCCAAAACCAAATTTTAATGGACAAAAAACTTAATACAGTCGCATATAAAGCAAATGCAAATATTGCATAAAGTTATTAACCTAACAAAGATTTTTTTTAATTTTATGTTTCCGATTGCTTTCGAAGAAAATAACCAGTTCGTCGCTTTGTAAAAAATGTTCCCTAATGTGCGGTAAACGGCGTCGTTTTGGACTTGGACTGTAATTACGAATCGCGAGCGATTTGGCGAATTCTCGGTATCGATGCCATCAGATCGAAATGTTTTGCGGCGAATTCGCGCTTTTCTTCGACAACTTGCGTGAGGTGTTCGCGGATTTAGAAGTAACTGCAGGAAAAAATGATTTCATGAACGCAGCACTTGTTACATGTTCTAGAAAAAGTAAGAGTAATGGTGTGTAAAACACTTAAGTGGAATTTTATCATTACCAAGATATATAGATGCAAACATTTTACTGTGGATTGAACTGACAGAGAAATTGGCGTGGTTGGTGATATAGTTATTTAATAACTTCCTGTACAATTACTTAGAGAAATTGAAAAAAAACGAATAATCAAGTAATTTATTTATAACTCAGTCCTTATTATTCTGGCATAATTTAGCAAATATTGAGGAATTTGATAAATATATTTCTACCAGTTTTCCATGAAACATATAACTGTATTAGAGCTTTTAGTTAGACTAGATGTTTCAAAATGGATTTGGTTTTTGGAAAAAGAAGTTCCCGTTTCTGTGTTATAAATTAATAATTATTGATTTGCAACGCCATAATTTTATAATGAAAATAGTGTAATCTGTAAATGATAGTTAAGACTTACGAATAAAAATGGCTAAAATCGGCCACATTCAAATCTGTAATTATTCTTTCACCATATCCAGATGAAACATCTGAGATGACAACATATTTATTAAACCCTTTCCACTCGGATACCGCCACTCCGGCGGCAAAAATGATTTGAATCTCAGAATTCTCGAGAGGAAAGTAAATTGTAAGTAATAATAAATAATAAAAAGTTGAAATTTTTAAGTAATTATAAGAATTTTACTTACATATTACAAAAAATAAATGAAATATGTATTATTTATTTTTATTTGCGATCTTCATATCATAACCAATACTGCGTTTATTGTTTGCTTTTGAAAGGACAGGTTTCAACAATTTGTTTCAAAACGATAAACACCATATTTGTTTTATGACCATATTAATTTTTTTATATTTTTTCCTTATAATTTTAGTCGTCTTGTTCATACATTTTACTAAATATTTCATCGGTTACCATAATCTGCTTTAAGAAATACATCACAATCTAACTAGATCATCGTTAGGCCACCACTTTCATTGAGAATGTTTCACAAAGTGTCACAATGAGCAGCGGCGGCAAAAAATCTTGACGCAACTCGATACCTAATCAGATCTCTCGTTACAAGAGCAACGAGCGACGGCAAAAAATATGAAAACGTACAAAGCAATTCTTGGCAATCAGCATTCGCCACTTTTGCATTTCCGTTGGTTTGCCGCAATGAATTGTTGCATTGATAGTTGATACACTTTGCATCGGAAATTTGACATATTAATAAATTTTCACATAAATATATCTAGCAGTGTATGCCATTGCCTATTCGTACAAATCACTAAAACATCCCGTCAAAACCCTACCCTAAATTAATTACATCTATTCTTATAAGTTTAATTTTATAAAAATCTAATAAATTATTTTGCTTTGGAAGTAAGCAATTGATAAGAGCTTTCATATTCATTCATTCATTTGTCATTTTGTGGGCTTTTTCCTAACTTAGCGGTTAAAGCTCTGGGAATAAAGATTCTTACTAGGTTCGCTTTCCTTTTTACATAGCTTGATGTCCAGCACTAGTGATAGCAGTTTTTACTTAAGAATATAGATGGAAATATATTTCCAAGGGTTATTAGCCTTTCTTCGATTTGCTGCCACAAGTTAACAAATCATCAGTACTTTGGATATTCTAATAATATAAACATATCAAATAGAGATAGACCAGTTGCTGAGATGCCTTCTAAAAACAGGTCGTAGGACTTCTTAGTGGTCTCCAAATATAAAAAGAAATAATATATATAAAAGTTGTATAGTTTAATAAAATTGTTCGAAAATTTATAATTTATATAAGATTTGATCAAAGACTTGAGCAATTCCAGTATCGAATCATAAATTACAACTCTGCAAGAAAACTTCTTTTAAATTCTAAATCTTAGCTATTACTTTGTGTTTATTTGCAAAATTTATTGCAATTACAAACAACTATTTAAATCATTACACAATCAATATGTTTGCTGCAAAAATAAATGAAATACTTTACTAAAGTAAATATTCCTCTCGTATTACTAATAGACTCGGATTAATAATTCATATTTATGGATCAGGAAGCGTGTTGAAATGTTACTATTAGCATTACTCTGATTAAATAATTTACATTTCATTTCATTATTATTTACGGCGTGCTGAGCGATTATAAATTCAATAAATCATGTTAAGTTGCACAAGAAATATGTAGTTATAATCAGAATCACAGAATGATTAATTAATATTTTTCAAATTTACAAATAATTAACTTAAATATGTAACTCTATTGTTACTTAGTTCTTGCTTTCTATTTGAAGAATTTTTTGTCTATTTATTTAAAGCATATTTTAAACTGAAGTAGCTTTTTAAACACTCTTTTTAATTGAACTTTATAGAGGTGGCTATAACAAAGCCTATCATCTTTCAAACAGTTGTCAATCAAATTATATTGATTTATGTGGATGAATTCTAGTCCTAAAACATTGAGGTATTTGTACGTTGCAGGAAGTATTAGTAAATTAGCAATTATCACAGTATTTGCCATTTTTTCCACTGGCATACCGTTTCCAATTGAATTCATATAACTCGTCCTGTCAGTATGAAATGATTCAGCTAAACTGACTTTTTTTTATTGACTTAATTAGTAATTATTAGCATTACAGAATATCTCCGAGCGGCCATAAACCGAGTAAGTTTTCACAGGATAAGATCCGAGAGCAGTTCGGAGCAATTAAAATATGAAGGACATTTATGTGTTGGCAACTATGTTGCAGTTTGGTTTATGAATGTTTTCTGCTCAATAATTTTATGGCTCATACCTTTATTATAGTATTAAGTAGAGAATTTTAATTAATGACTTGTAAAAGAGGATCTTAGGCGGGTACGGACATCGATGTTTTATGCCTGGTAGAACATCGACTATAAAATCGATGGACAATGTATCAGAATTTAATGGTCTTTTATACGTGCGTAATTGAAGTCATCTGATAAATGTTTCTTTTTTATTTTGCCAGGGGATTAAATCGTAAAAATTCAATATGCAACGTATAAAATCGTTTAATTTTCTTACTGACACGTATGAGCTTTAATTTATGACGTAGACGGAAATTTGCAAGATGCTGAGATTTCGTGAGAAACGTGTTGTTATTCTTAAATACTTTGTTTTATTTAATAACGAATAAAATTCAAAACGATTTAGTACATATGGTTAATCGCAAAGCCGCTGTAAATATTGATTTTTCATAATACTTTATTTGTACTATCCCTGTATGTATTCGTGAAGATGTATATATTTATTTTATTAATATCCGTTTATAGCTGTTTAATTATATTCATATTTATGCATTCATTTGTTTTTATCTCAGTTTTTATAAATTTTATATATATATTTAATATTTTAAGTCACCGATCAATTTTTCTATTGCAATTTTTTATGAATGGTTAAATTTTATAAATAAATATTATATACCTAATTATATACCTTTTATTTATTCTTATTGAAAAATAAAATTAATTAAAATATGCTAATTTGTAAAAAAATAAAATACTAGTTAGTTACAATACACTTTCCACTCTGACATATACCTCTTACACTGAATGAATTTACCATTTTCTACTAAATGAGTTTGCCGCCTTCCATGACCCGAAAAATACTTTTTTTCTTAAAAGATTTCACACACAATATCCAATATCCGATCTAGCATCCCTAATTACCAGAATAATATACAGATCATTCTGCTAATGGATCATAAAGAATGTTTACTGAAAACTAATCCTTGTAATCCTCTTTAGCTTTTTGAAAACGATATTGAATGCATCAATGATCAATACAGATTTCCAAGGCTGTTGTAAGAGTAAATTCTAGTAACA
>NW_020537758.1:25689985-25731655 GCF_003426905.1 Ctenocephalides felis | reverse complement strand
GAAGGAAAAGCACAACTATTACACTGTAGTAATCCTATTCCGAGGCCAATTATACATTAGACTCTCCGGAGCAAATGATATTATCGTTACAGTAACTGAAGAATCATTCCACGGACTGTGGCATTAGTCCAAGATTATTATATCGGATCAAAATGTAATTGCAAAGCATTATAAAAGTCAGATACCGGATTGGAATCATTTTATATTTGTTTCGCATCTCGGAAGACCAACTCTCATTAAATGTGCATCACACCAATACAATTTTCTTAATCAGCAATATTAGTATACATCAATTCAGTACTATTCCTGGAGAAAGTTAGATATCTATGCAGATCTAATAATAAGATCTCCTAGATGAAATAGATTATTTAACATCTCCCTAATACTGCATAGTTTCTAATATCGTTTAACCACTACTGTTAGCAGTATAGCAAATAATCAATTGCTGTGCGATCGCTATGTTTCTTGCAAGTTTTATTTCAGAAATATTGATAATTTATTCATGCAAAGTTATTCTATATTATATTATATTTATTTTCTTTTTTCATTTCTAGGTGTGGTTCCAAAACCGTCGTGCAAAATGGCGCAAGCAAGAAAAAGTCGGTCCTCAGGGTCACCCCTTTGCGTCCTTCGGAGGTCCAACTGGCACGCCACTACCCTTAGGCGGCCCACACGCTTACTTCCCTCTCCGCAAAAGTCCTTTGGAACATCACAACGCTGGTGCTCCTCCAGCTGGGCACCTACCTCCTCCTCATGGATCTTTGCAGAACAATTTATTGAACCAGCTCTCTTTGCAGAACTTGAGCCTTCCTAACCAATTGTCGCAACTTCAAAATTTAAACTTGCCCATGTTTGGTTTCCGATATCCTGCAGGATTGGGATATTTGTCTCAATATCGCCATCCCCCACCACCGCCACAGTTATACCCACCAGGTTTCGAATCACTATTAGCAAACATGGGGGCAAGAGTTCCATTGGGAGATGGTTCTCCACGTAGTACATCACCAGGATCGGCAGAAGGTGCTTCGCCAGATCCTAGATCAAATAGTATAGCGGCCCTAAGACTGAAGGCTCGGGAACATGAACTGAGATTGGAGATGCTGAGGCAAGGATCTGCTTCGGCAGGAGACATTCTGAGTTAGTAAATGAATGTAATGCATGATTGCTTGGCGTAAAGAAAAGTCAAGTACAAATAAAAAAATATTGATTGATAAAATTTCATAATTTTACTGAGCCACGACTCCCTTTGATGACAACATACAAGATACAAGTCGAGGTCGATTTGTTAAAAGCAAAAGTGAATTATTGATATTAGTTATGTTTGCAGCTATAATCCTTACATTCCAGGCTAACAAACTAAAAATATTAATACGGATCTAATTATAAAACATTTTCAAGATTTTGCCTATTCTAAAATCGATTAATAATTTTACCTTGGAGTGCCCTTTTTCAACAATTCCATATCAAATTAGTGCCTTTTTGAAATATTTTCAAACACGAAACGCCCAGAAAAGATGTGATTAAAGCAGAATTTAAATGTATTTATCTCTATAGAACTTTTATAGAATATGTTATCCCATGATCGATTTCTAACCGTTTTGCTCAGATGAAAGCAAAATTGTTACAATTCCGATTATAGAAATTTTTATATACCAGTGAACACGTACTATGTAACAAGTTGCTAAATGTAATTGCGATTCTAAATAATTTGTAATTTAAGATAAATAAGCAATAAGTGTTGAAATGTCTATCCGAACATTTGATGTAAAAATATAAAGGTTCGTATTTAGATACTAATTTGTAATCTGATCAAAATTAAAGTTTCTATCGATACGATCAATGAAATTTGCTTCACAGGTATGAAATATGGATTATTTCAACATTTGAGAATGAATCTGTTATCTTATGATAGAAAATTTATTATTTCTTCATGTTTGATTTGTATAGTTTTGAATATTTTTAATAAATAAGTTGTAGAATTAATTGGTTCGAATGTGATCTTGGAAATGATTTGTATATTGAAAATACGTTTATGCATAATTTATGGTAATTGAGATAATTATGAAAATAATTTGGTTAATTATTTAGAATTAAAATTTATCTACATATGTAAAAAAATCAAATTCTTGTAAGAATTATATAAACACATATAAATTTTAAAGAAATTTACTACATTAATAATCAAGCGTTATTGAAGAAATAATTTAATATGATAAAAAAAATTATATTATTCTGAAAAAGACTCTGATTCATTAGTAGTAAATTTATAAAGGCTGTTTGCTTTTGAAAAATTATATGAAAAACCAAGCTGGATTTGGAATTGTGAGTTCTTTTTAATTCTTAAGTAATATTTCTACAATAATTTTAGCAAAGATAAGGAAATCCATTCTTTATAACATTCTTGAAAAAATACAAAATATATAAATTATAAAACGCATAAACTATTAAATAAAGTAATTGAATGCATGTGTGTGCAAATGTTTATACTAATATTATACATAATTTTAAGTCAAAGGTTTTATATTAAGTATCAAAAGTATTATGTTTATAATTGTTATTTATAGTTTTAAATATAAATTATATTGTGATAGAAATATATAAATTAACAATACAATAATCTTTGTTTTCCTTTTGTATCTTTTATTTCAAACGTCCGAGTTGGCGCCGAGGTTATCATCAAATTAAATTAAAAATTTACGATGGATTCAAATTAAAAAAGCTGTCAAACCCTATTCCAAACAGAGAACATAATTTATAATTCAATTTGATTATGAACAGGTTTTCATAAGCTAAGAGAACTAATTGTAATTTATGATTTTTATTAGGTGGTAACACCCATCATGGCCTGAATTTATATTGAGGTCGGATCATTTAGCAATCGAATATTTAAAAATCAGACATTAAATATTACGATATTTTTATTAATTTTCATGATAATTAAGACAAGACTTGCTAACGATTGAAAAGAGAAATAGCAAAGGGGATCAATGTGCCAAATAATTGCACATCTTTATTCGAAAGCTTTTTTTAATCAATATTACTGATAATTACGAAGTGGTAGACACTAATGATATGAAAACTTTATATAAAATATTTAATAATTGAATTAAGTATTAATGAATTTGATGTCTCAGTTAATTCATCTGAAGACACCTATCTTCACACGGTCAGTACGAATCATTGAAATCAGTTGAACAGTTTTCTCAAAAACGTTGCCAAAAATTTTATCCAATACATCAATTTTTTTCAGAATTACACTAATGTAAAAGTATGAGCAACTTTTCATTTTCGTTTTTCTGCGATTTATATAACTTACCCTACGGGAACCAATATGGAAAGACCTCAAAGAGATGATGCCCTTTGAAAAGGTGCGCTTATCTGGAGAACTTCGGTTCAACAGACACATTATCATATTTTTAACGTTTATTTCGGTCATAAAAAATGATTATATTGTGTATTAAATAAACGAATATTACAGAAACAAATATCCCATGTCGTTAGCTGGATATTAATATAATTGCCCATGGTACGGTATCAATACACGTCATGGGACGATGCAGTGGAGTAGGAATATAATAAATATATATATATATATATATATATATATATATATATATATATATTTATTAAATATACATACGTGTTGAACTGAATACATACATAATAGCAAGTATAATATATTTTTATTGGCCATTGAAGTATTCATAAATTCAGATTTTTTTAAATTTTGAGTCTGCCCATTTTTGGACCGCCTGATTTTACCAAAAATTACTCAGCACAAATCGCAACTGATATCTTTCAAACAGTTTTTGAATTTTGAAAAGAGGATCATGATTTTTTAGTAAAACGTGGCCAAAACATCTTGCACCTTTTTGCGAATGATCAAAAAATGGTTTGGTCGATCTTTGTCAAAGATCAATCAAGGTCAGGTTATCATCGAATGGCTTTCAAATTTTTGTAATCGGTGCTGTCAAAGTATGTTAGTTTGTTTTTGTAACAATAAAATACAGGTAAAAGGATTCCCTAAAAACGCAGAAAAATTTTAGAATAAAACTGGTTTTTTGATGGGTTTTAATATACAATATTTGGTAAATAATGCTAAGTTCTTATAGTCCAATAAAATGTTTTTTATCATAACGATTTCCGCAATTTTTTATTTTTTTATTCTTCAAAAATATGTAAAATTTTATGTAGGAACAATTTTTTTCTACGCTTCTGATTCTTTTTCATTTGAAAGATAGATGTCAAGCTGCGAGAAGTTATTTAATGCCGACGCGGTCGCTCGCAAAAGGCTCCGCGGGGAGGCGACACTCCGCCAATATTATCAAAAATTTTAGATTGTTATTGTTCAGGAAAAAATATTATATCATACATTTGTATTATAGCCAATGCGAAAAAATGGCAAATGACTCGAACATCAATTTGACACGTTTGGTAAGAGATTTAATATATCAATGGTATAACAAATCTGTAGGGATGATTGCAAAGGCGCAGTTTTATATTAAAAAAATTATGGACGCTGTTATTACAAGTTTATGTTTATTCTATTTAAAATTAACTTGTATTATTCTTACTATCTAACTTCATTAAAAACTAGTCCAAATATGTCAAAAATCTAATTAAATTACTACTATGTTCTGAACACGTTTCAGAGACTCCGTACTGACTTATTAATTTAAAACAATTACGAGTACTACATGAATAAAAATTGAGCAAAATGTGATTACTTAAAACATAAGTTTTATATTCTGTGAAGTATGTGCTGTCCTGTGTGTAGTACATTGAAATATTACAACAAATTTTCCATCACCACTCGCCATTGCACAAAAAGTTATAAATTTCAATGTACGCTTGTATGAAATCAGCAAACATTATTCAATCCTAAAAAATATTATACCTTTAATTTAAAACAAAATTCTGATCAATATCAGTCTTACCTTAATTACGGTCTACATCCAGCATAATTATACTTCAATCTCTTAACCTTACTGGCATCAATCGAATATTTTCCAGGGACCATGATAGACTTGACATATTCTTTGGGATATTTTGATTTCCCGCTTTCATATGATGAAATTCTTGGATATCGCAAAGAGTTTTCTGCTAAACAAGGCAAATGCAAACCATAATCCGAACCATAAATCAAATTCGTGTGGGATACATGAATAGTATTAATGGCAACTTGGATGACCATCGGAGGTAAATAGGTGAATGGTGGTCTCATACTAGTTGGTACGTAGTAAATGCCTCGATCTTCAAACCTACGGATAAAATATAAGTTTCTGTAAATATAACAAAACTATTTTTTGTGATAATATTAATGTAGTTTCTAAATACATTTTCGAATTTCTGGAATTATGATCGCTTTCTTAGATTTAAATATATATTTCTTTTTCATACTTACTTAACATCTTTCGCTACTTCAAAAATATCATAAACAAGACGCTTTCTGGGTATTACTTGACACTCATGATTATAATACAGATCATATATACTTGCACAATGATAAGCATCATAACAATTCTTCTTTTTGATCAACTCTTTAATATAGTCCATAACCCTAAGATGGCTACACTCTAAAATAGTAAGAATTACATTATTTGTGCAAAGTTTATTAACATAAATCTAAGAGATCAAGAACACTAATGTGCCAACTTAATAAAAAATATATAAAAAAATGAAATAGAAATAATATAATCGGTAATAAATATAATTTCAATTTTTATGAATGCAGTACAGTATCATAATTTTTACTAGAAAACTAATCGAGGGTTCTACTAATAATTTTGGCAATAACGAAATCTGGCAGTTAAAAACAATAGACTATTTAATGGTAAGAGCTAAGATATTTCAATCAGTTTCGATATCTTCTCGGTCAAGCAGTAGTGACATCAGTTTTTACTTGCAAAATAATTCACCACAAAGAGAGGGATCACTGTTTGGGTTACCATCATAAAACCGAGTTAAGTCAAATCACCATATCAGCTTAAAGGATTAATAAGTTCTCGATATTAAATATTCAAAATACTATTGAAAACCAAAATAATGTTGGTAGGAAAATTTTAAAAACATATTTTCTTTTATCAAATGCAAAAGTATCAAGTAAGCGACATAACCAAATGTAATCAAAATTGCAAAACTTCAAAATGATTCATTGTAGCAATCCAAATGATTCATTGTAGCAATAAGTACGATAACTGGCATACACATATAAATGATATTTATAGACATTCCTAGAACAAGTTTTGCCAAAAAACAATAAACTTATATGTGCGATTCGTGAATACGGTTTTATTGGCACGGAATACGATTCGTCTTCTGTTTGTTATATTATTCTTATATTTGAAGAAGCGAAAATTGAATAAGAATCTTTCTTGAACAACATAATTAAAATATATTTATGTAACCTTATAAGAGATTGTTAGTCCATAAACTTACGATGTATAGTGCTATCAGGGCAACCTGGCTGTAGAAATCCTCCGTTTATGTAAAAATCCATGTGACCCATGGGTCTTCTGACTCCAAATTGAGCGGCGTTCGTGTGAATTATTCGAACGACAATCGCGCAATCGGCGCCCAACATCATCGCGCGGTCGCCCTTCAGGTCTTCGTCGAAACCGCTGGCAGTCGGGTCGAGTCCTAATAGGAGTCTTAGTACTTATTTTGTTTTTAATAGCTTATGATATATATATATATATATATATATATATATATATAAGATAAAATGTGCATTTAACTTACCAACTATAACACCAAATTTTGCCGGATAATGTCTTCTGCCTGCATGACCCAAAATATGAGCACCCAATCCAAAGCCCAAAAAATGGAAATATTCAGCCGACGTTTTAAACGCTGTTTCTAAACGAGAAATGATATGCTCAACTTTCAACCCGATGGTTTTAAGAGATGTAAAAGTCAAATGATAATCCTTGATAAATTTAGTCCATTTCAGTCCGATTATAGTGTATTTGGGCATAGCATGAATATATTCTAAAAAACATACATGAATTAAATTCCTTATTAAATTTTCCAAATCAATTTGGAAAAAGTAATCACCGTCAATAAGAGGCAAAATATCTTCATATTGTTGTTCAAATCCGTGTATGACAATTCTAATGCGGTAGCAATCTTCCACTTCAATACCTTCCAAATTTGAAATATTTATTTTGTAGTTGTAGTGATCTCTTGAAAAATTTAATATATTGTAAAATAACCATGTCTATATTTATAGATATTTATAATAAAAAATACTGAACCGTTACTTGTTAAATAAATATACCCCAATATCATCAGCCGGAACTGGTAACAGAACTCTCTTATAACACATAGTTCGCTGCCACCCCTTTCTAAACTCCGTGGCAACCTCTCCTGGCACTATATAATATTGAGTTAAATTTACTTTATTAATTTAACACAAATCTCAAAACACAAACTGCTCAAAGGATTGAAATTAATATCTATTGTAAAAGCTTGAAATAAAATACTAAAACTTAATCAAAAATAAGTTAATTGAACGGTTTAATTTTGTTGCTTACCGATACTTAATACAGTCAAGAAATATATCACGCTAAGCATTATGAACATAAATTAACTAAATAGCAAATTTTCCCTGCTATTTATAGTCTCATTCAAACTTCTGTAAAAGCAGAGCCGAATTATATCGATTTGAAGAAATGAGATGAAAATACTTTATTACTGGATTAGTATTATCATTCTAATTATTAAAAGAACTTTATAATGAATAATACGTTATAATAACACAGTTCCACAACAAAAATTTGATGTGCTACTAATTGTACTAAATTTGGTGTGCAATATGGTAAAAAATTGATTAAAAAATAGAAACGACAAAATCCCCGATCTAGAAATTATTTTGTATCATAATTAAAATCTAATCATTTTTGTAGTTTCCAGGTAATTTAATGCCTAAATGACCTGTGCAACGGATTTCTGCAACATTTTTCATCTCTGTTGAACATATTTTGAAGTAATTGCAAACATGTTTGCAGATAATATAGGGCATACAGAAACTAAATATGTTTGTAACTTATTGTTAAAAGCTACAAAAAATAACCAATATACAGGTTTATATAAGTTATGAACACTTTTTTACTATTACTTAATTCTACATGATGCAATAAATGCAACTCTGCTTAACTTCCATTTCCAATGTGAACCTGACGTCATTTTATTATTATTCCTTTAAAGTATACGATAAATGACTTCACTGCGTTTCAGAAATTATCGGCCATAGCATCTATTACTAATCAAGGTTTGATTCAAAATAATTCGTGTAAAATATTTATAAATAATAGAACAACATGCGGAGGTTTGCTGAAATGGGCTTTATTAGCAGAGAAATACAATACATCGACATCGTTGCCAGTTTTATTAGCTAAGAAATACAGTATATCAACATTTGCTAAAAGATTTATTGCGTTATTAAGACATGTTCTATATAAAAAAAAGAGTTTTAAGAATTTTTAAATTATTAGTTTAATTTTATTCTATCGCCAAATAACTTATATTTTTAGTATAGCTTTTATTTTTAATAAATGTAATACTAACAGTATTACCCAATTTAATCCAGTTTAAGCATTTGAATAACATCATAGCGAAATGCAAGCTTAAATCATAATAATAAGTTGTTTGTATCACACAAGGCAAATTTTCATATTTTAACAAGAAGATATTTTCGGCAGAGTAAACTATGTTGTACAACGAACATTTTGATCGTCATTCAAAATTTTTTAACCTCATTGATACTTTTTCACCAAACCTTAGCCATTACAATTAGCATTTTGTGACTTTTTTAAAATGCTGTTATCTCCAGGTGTTTCTCTGCTGTTACAATGAACAGGAATTGGCCAGTCGGATCCATATACTCCTGTGGTATGAGAAACGTGAACGACATCATTGGCGACGTATATGTAATGTGGCGGAAACAAAGAATAAGGTGGCCTTGCGTTGGTGGCAGCGTAAAATATCCCTTCTTCGTATTCTCTAACAAAAATATAAAATTTTGTGCAAAGCAGTATTATACACCAAAGACTTGTTACCTGATGATTGAAATAAGCTAAGTATTAATGAAGCTAATCTTTTCTTTCTTTACTCGAGCAACTTACAGCATCTTGTACATGGTGCATCTTCATAATAATAAATTAACCATAACATTGCTTTTTGAATGTACTTAGTTTTAAAAAATACTTAAAATTTTGCAGTATCTGGTACGTTTTGCATTTTCATGATGACAAATTATTTTTAAGTACTTACTCTGGACACCTTGCAGCTTCGTTTGAGACATACATCGAATGTCTGTTTGGCACAATCCTGCATTCTCCGTTATACCGCAAGTCGTACCAGCTCGCGCACCGAAAACCAATGTGCATTCGGTTCTTTTCAATGGCTTCGGCCATGTAATCTATGGCTCTCAAATGCGCACATACTGATGAAGAAAATACCACTTTTAGTTAACCCAAACCAACTAAATTTGTATACTAATATTTCTACTTACATTCATCATCTTCTTTGCAACCTGGCTGATAAAATCCGCCATTCATGTAGAAATCCGCATGTCCCATCGGATACCTAACACCGTATCGCTCACCATCTGTATGGATGATTCGTACAAATTTAGCACAATCTTTGTTCAACATATTTTCCCTGTCCTCCTTTTTATCTTCATTCCAACCTGATATCGTTGGATCTAGACCTGGGTATGAAATCGAAAAGTTAGTATATAAATTAGTATATATTGGCATGATGAATCTACTGACCTATTATCATCCCGATTTCACCGTCTACCATTCTGCCAAGAGTAGCCGCCAACTGTGCCCCAAGACCAAATGCGACTATATGAAAATCCGAGAGTTTCTTTCCTGTATAATCACTAGTTAAAGTTAACAGTGACCGCAAAGAAATGGCTACGTTGTAGAGTGTAGATTTTGCCTGGTTATAGTTTAAAGAGGCTGTAGGCTCCCAATCTAGGACAATCGCTGAAGTGTTTTCACGACCTTGATACGCTGGAAATCACCACAAATAAAATGATATCAATTTAATTTATTTACTTCCCGAAGGAGAAGTTTATATTTTTGCAAGAAAATCCGATTTGCAAATTTTATGTTATTTGACGTATTCTGAATCCTTTGAGTCCAAACATCAAAAGTATGTGAGTATGTACGCCTATTTTTTACCTTGCGTTAACATTTTTTCAATAACAGCTAATCCGATTTGATAAATTTTAAAGCCATTAGATGCAACTGGATGATGTGTCATGTTGATCAGTTGATCAGTTTTGTGCCGCCATCGGCCAAGCTGTTGTTTTATGATTATCAGAAAAGTGTAAAGTGAAACAGTATCGAAGCATTTTAGTATAAATGTAAAAAGTATAAATAAAAATTATTTTCTATCATATTATAGATCTTTTCTTAAAGTTTTTCTGAGTTAAATTTCCTCTATTTTCTAATAACTGTAAAGAAAAATGAAGATGATATACAACGCCATTTATATTACTATCCTGGTATCCAGTTTCATACATTATTGTATCTTAAATAATGTATAAAATGTACATTGTTTTAAATCTAGTTATAAAAAGAAAATAGAAAAATAAATTTTATACATTGATAAGCTGATTATGATGATATCTTATAAATGTATATTTGGTAATAAGTTTAATTGATGGAATTATATATTCAATTTACCTTTTATTATAGACATCACGTCCAATCTGGTTTGATGATATCCATGAAGAACAAAACGAATATCATGACAACTTGGTATTTCAATTTCTTCCCATATTTCAGGGGTGAGGGGTAAGCCTTCATACTCACTAAAATAAAAATTATATATAAAAGCTAATATTTTAAGATAATAATCAAAAACTTCTATGAATTTCCTTTGCTATAAAAAATGGATTCAGGTAAAATTTAAACTTCTCAAAACCAAGTATATCAGAGGTGTAACTATTTCTCACAATTTTAGTTATGTTTCAATATTATAAACTAGTGTGATTAAATAGCACATAAAATGAAACTTTAAAATCTTAATTTTAATTTAATAATAAAATAAAATAATAATATTACTTGTTATACAAATAAGCTTCTAGAGGAGCACCATCTGGCGCTGATCTTGGCATAAAACATTCTGCTTCCGGACCCTCACTCAAAACTACAAAAAAAAATCAAAAAAAATTTACACTTCGTAATATAATATATAATATAAATGTAATATACTATATAATGAAAATAAAATACTCAATTATAATAAAAATATTATACCATAATCGTAAAGATTGATGAAAATGGAAAAAACTTGCATTAGTTTAAGAGCGATCATGATTAAATTTTACACTAGCCAAATAGCCAAAAGTGCTGATTTCCTTATAGCTGTATTTTTATAGCGACTGAAAAATGTTTTTACTTTGATAATACACAGGACCAGACTTGATTAATATTTTTCAATTATATATTTTTTTATTAATATAATTTGGGCATAAAATGGTAATAATAAATAAGTATACTTTGATACATTTATCGCAAAATAAGATTTCAAAAGCACAGATCTAATCAAATGTTTGTTATTTCAAAAAATTGTAATGTAATTGCAATCGTAAAAAAATATTTATAAAATATTTTCTTAATCGGTCCTGTATTCTTTCAATTTAAAATTCAGAATAATACGCTATTATTTTTTAACAATAAACCGTTTGATATTTACAAATGGTGCATAATAAAAATTCTATTTTCAATATTATATTAGAGTTGTTATTAGTAGTAACTATAAAAATTATCGTATTGAACAAATCTTTATTGGTTTCCTTTGAGCAATATTAATTTACATATTCTAAATTATGTAGCATATACATATATACATACATAAAATGTATGCATGCACATATTTATAAATAAATGATTTGTATTTTTCAGGATACATCAAGATGCACCATTTTTATCATCAAAATATTGTCTACGAACAATGCTGAGAAGAGCTTTAATTATTTTACATTTTCGAAAGATCAAATTTATTGGCGTCACTATCATTTTTTTAAATGATTGTTGTAATGTGGACAGAAATTAAATTTATGTAGACAAATATTCTTTTTTTTGCAGAATTATATATTCGAAAATTAGAGAATTTTAAGAACTTAATAAATTGTAATGTAAAATGGAAAAATGTAGAATTGCCAATATAGAGTCATCCCCATATGGGGTGAAAAAGGTCAGATGACAAATTTTAGAATTATAGAATAGCAAAAAAACATATGTCAGTATTTATATGAGCCATCGAGTTATGGACTATATTTTTATTTGGTTATATTTTGAATCCCATTTAAGAATTTTATATTAATCAATTATCAACTCTCAAAACAAACAAGGTATATTATATTAATTATGTTACACACGAGATTAATTACTTTAAGGTCGATCTTTTTAATTGATCTCTATACATATATATTAATATCTGTTATAAAAAGGTAATATTTTCTTCATTTTATTTCTCATCGTTAAAATAAAATTAGTCGGCTCGGAGGATATCAAAGCAAAGGGCAACACGCTGGGAAGACCCTACAAACTATTTTATATACAAACAGATGCGCCAATAACATCCATTAATTTTCAAAATATAACCAAAGCCAAATATCAGAATAATAATTGAATAAGTCCACAATCATTTTATTATATTTACTCCAATTAATTGTCAGCAAAAACAATAAATTGTTCAGAAGGTAGTCAATTAATATTTACTATAATTTTACATAAACTAATAAAGTTTGATGTATTGAGCAATAATTACTAATAAAGTTATTTTGTGAATAAATGGCTTGTTGTATTTAGTCGATATGAACGCACCTTTTTCATAAATAAAATCACCCTTAAAAAAAATCACCAGAAAATTTTATAAAAATAGCATTTTCTGTTACAATGGAAAAATATATGTTATTGAGAAGTGTTTTTGTAGTATTATATTTTAAAATTCACAAAATCGTATGTTTTAATTAACTGTTTCAATAAGCCAATTATTACTGACTGAATAGAACCATTGTGCAATTAAAAATATTAAAATAAATTAAATATAGTGTAGTATAAATCAAAATAAGTTTGTTTTTGTAAGTACTAGATTGTAAAAACATATTCGCTAATGTATGCATTCATAAAATTTGTAATATTTTTAAAAACAAATTCTATTTTTTTATTTAATTAGTTCGGCGTTTTACTTGTCGTTTTTAAGTTAAGAAGCACTAATTCTTAACTTAAAAAATAAAATTAATTAAATTAATTGAAATAAATTGTAATTAAACAACTAGCATTCTGAATATTTAAGTTATGGTAATATGATGCAATATATTTATGATTTTTTTTCAACTTCGAGAAATTTTTATCTAAATGTTAGCAAATAATTTATCAAAAATAACATGCAATAACAATTATTTTCGACAAAACAAATATCTTTTAATAATAAATTTAACCAATGACTCAGATGTTTCCATTTTATGTGTATTTCATTTCTACAGGTGGTTTTAAATGCTTACGTGTTTATAAATTATAACAGGAATAAATCTGATAAAATTGTTTGAAATTTCTTTCCGTTTAATAATACGTCGTCACAATACGGTTGTTTTTCGTATTAATTATTGTAGATGAATGAAATCAGAAAATCAACATAATTATTCGAACAATAGTTCGGCACATAAAATCAAATTTATTTCTTTTGAAATAGTATAAATCAAATTCCTATCGAATTTTTAAGGTTAATTAGTAGATTGAGATTTAAGGAAATTGATAGATTAACTTTAGAGCAGTAATCATAATTACTTACATGACGTATAGATTTCGGTAATTATTAAAATTATTTGTTTTAAATTATTAATCTATGTTTTCTGTTAATAATTATTCTGTTAATAACTATTCTCTCTTCAATCGTGGCATAAAATAACTGTACTATTTCAAAAAGTGTGTCATTTTCCAAAGATACTTTATTTAAGTATCTTTATCTCATTACCCTCACTATGGGGTGAAAAAGGACAGATGACAAATTTTAACAATATCGCGATAAAACACGTTTCTAATGAATTAACTAGGAATGATGAGTTTATAGTGTTACTGTATAGTAGACTTGGCTTTCACAATATAATTATTGAAAGTCAAATTGGATCTTTGTGTCTCGCCTTACCCTACATATTTCAGTATTCCTAAAAAAATGAAATCCAAATAGATATTATAGATTATCGACAAAACGTTGATTCAAAACCTCAAATACAGTAAATTTAGTACCATTTAATTTTATTGTTTACATTTTGATTCATTACGAAGATCATCAAGAAACGGCGAGAAATATTTTCGCATGCTGTATTGCTATTAAATTGAATTGCTCGAAGCAAAGAAATGATGTTATATATAGTTATTTGCTGTGGAGGAAAGGATGAAAATGGATAAATAATTTTAAATCATATTTTATGTTTTAAGCGAATTAACGTCATGATATTTATTTAGTTAAATATAATGAATGGATAGTAATATTTTAAGCGGGTAGGACTATGTAAATGAGCAATTTAACTTTGATGATAGAGTAACATCGACATCGAAACTCTGAGATAACATGAAGGATATATATATGGAACAACTACTTCATTCCTCCTTTGGTAAAAATACATGTAAAAATGTAAAAAACAATTTTTAAATGTGAACAAAATATCGTTTTTTCTTTAAAGCTTTCTAGATTTGTTATTGAGAAGAATACTTTTTAATGTTAATTTAATTCAATATAATCACTTTTATACTTTGATAATATAATAGATTTTTTTTTTAAATATTTTTTTTCATATAGAAATTAATGTCTTACAAAATCCGATAATAATCTGCCTTGAATTTTTATTTCCTGTTCATCGAATTTGTATTTTATGTTAGTCAAACGTGTATGCTCTATGATTTTAAAGTACTCTTAATATAATTTACTTTTTGAGTTTTCAAATTTTGTATAGTATTTGTATAGTACTTTTGCATAATTCTACAAATTTAATATACAACTAATGATGACGATTAAAATTTAAAGTGACAGAAGTCTTTTCGAATATTTATTTAAATAAAATATGTTTTCAGTTTCTAAATTTATGTTTATATGTTTCAAATTTCATTCCGCTACGATCCACGAGATTTTCAGAATCAAGGTTCAAAATCAAATTATCGTAAAAATATTCCGAAGTTTATTTTCGCTGTCATATAAAATGCACACAAATCAGAAACATATAAAACGTCTGCCGAATAAAATAAAAAGAAAAAAAAAAACAAAAGCGCCAGAATAATCGCGATGTATATATTGTTATTCGTGTTAGTAATATAGGCAGTGTGTGTATATCAGACAATATCACATGGCGAAAATAATTTATTAGGCACTAAATATAAATCAATACCATATATGTGATTAAAAATTAACTAACTCAAATATGAACTATAACGGTTTTTTAGGAAAGGCCGCAACCTCATTGAATTATGCAAAATTCAATAATTACTTCTGATTGAAAGCTTTTTATACCTAACTTATAAAATGATAATAATATATTCATACCAAAACAAATATTTAAGTATGGAAATTATTAAATTTAGGTAAAACAAATATATAAACGAAAACATCAATCCCAAAACTAATGTGAGTAGGGGAGACTGGGTACGGTTGTGCCACTTTTTTATTAGCAATAATTTTGTTACTTCACCAATTTGAAAAATAACGTGAATAGCAGCAGTCCATGATTTTAACTTGATATTTTTAAATTGAGTAGAATGTTTTCAAAAAAAGCGTAAATAACAGTCCATGGTTATAACAAAACCATTTTTTTCCCTCTCGCTGTATCTTTCACATTTTTGTTGCAATTAGTTAATTATGGCGCTGACTCAATAATGATGGAATTTTATTCAAACACACATACATCGTCTTTCTCTCTTTAGGCCCTATCTTAAAATCAGTATAGTTTAGCTGTTATGGCGACTGTTACATCAGTATAACAATCTTTTTTTCAGGTTAATGAATTGTTGTTTAATCATTTTGTTACAATTGCTGTATCTATTCATTATCATTTAGATTGTAATAAAGTAGTTTTAATATTTCCGCAATAATTCAAAATTGATGTGTTATTCGAAGTTTGAATTTTAATCCTTTAATAGTATCTGAAAATATAGAAAAATTCAGCCTTTACATGCTAGTTCTCAGGAAAAGCTCTAATTTAGATTATTGTTGTTAAATGTTATTCACGTTACAATTAACGTAAAATTAAAAACTTTTTACTGGGCTGGCAAATTGATTAATCGTTGTGTAGGTATTTAAAACAAATTTTGTGCGAATAGATGAACAGTCTATCTAACGAAAACAAAGGGGATCTTGCTTGCAGCTAACATATTAACAAAACCAAAAGAAAAACAGAATGAAAATGATAAACTCATTAATAATCGTACACACAACATGTTTACATAGATATAAAAAACAATAAAACAAAATTGATTCTTGATTGAAAAAAAAAACACGATACAATATTGATTTAGATTTATGACAGCGGATACCCGACCATTTCAAATCCATTTATTATTATTATATTGGCCGTGTGTTCGTGAAGACTATTTAATTCATACAAATGTTTCCTGCGTTAAAAAAGCGTGGTCCTATTACCGTGAGCCATACATCAAGCCCTAACTAGCCCCACGCCTCATTAAGCGTTCGGACGCTAATTACAAATAATGGTATACAATCAAAATTTAATGCATATAATTATACATAATGCGATTAAGAACGTCGATTGGATTTTTCTAAACAAATAAACCGTGCCGCCTGATTTGAATAATTATCATATAATTAAAACAACAAATATTAATATTAAACAGCGTCGTACCTTTCCCGACGGCCGAGATTCAATCCTTTCCTCTTATGCATTGTTGGCCGAGAGAGGTGATTATTATCAATAAATCGTCGGGACGTTAACCCTCCTGTCGTAATTTGTTTGGATACGATTGTTTAACAAACTGAATGTTTAATTTAAAATAATGGTGAATTTATGTTAAACAAAACGGCTCTAGTTTTTTTGTTTGCTGTCTTCATTAATCATTTGCGATGAAGAAGGCGTTTACGGCATCAATAATATCTTCTAAGGAATGAGTATAATGTGAACCAAATATTTGCTTTTCTAAATTTATCAGAAGTGCATTATCGTTTCTAGAAAGGTACTATTATATAGAAATGAAAAGATTATTTATATATACAAATATATTTAGTGTAGAGTGGGGCACAACAGACCAATTCGACTTTAACTAACTAATAATACATATCAAACAAATAATAATCCGACTATGTTCAGTAAAACTCCCAGCAATTCATTATTGTAGAAATGTGTTTTATTTGCTGTATTTTTTTTTTCAAAATTCAAAAAAATGTCATCTGTTTTTTACCCCATAGGCGTCAGCCATGGGGCAAACTGATCCATTGTCTTATTTACTTTTAAAGAAATTCACAAAATGATAGCTACGTTATTTAACCAATGCTAAATATAAATTTCTTAGCTACTTTTTTTTGCAGAGCTAACATTATATATAACATTGATCTGGTATTTTATAAAAGTTATCTAAAAACACTTGCATTTCACTTAAAATTGACAATACATTTCATAAAACAAATAAATAATGTATACTTAAATAATATATTAAGATAATAAAAAAATATATGTTTGCTAGTCTGATACTAATATCTATCTGTAATAGTTAAAATTAAAATCAACCAAGAATATTTATACTCTCGTACAGAGTAAACAAGTTTTTCTGATTTTTTTTTTTGAATATTATGTTCTGAAGGTTTGAACAAAATTGCACTTTTTATGTAAAGAAACGTAGAACATTTCAACGTAAAACATAGGATGACACCCAATTTGTATTATAATCACATGAATAGCGACATTCTTTTCCAAAAGTAATAAATTTAATATTTTTATTTACTATGATGAGACATCAGAGTTCACATATGTTAAGGCGCGATTAAGCCACAATATTATATTTAATTTATTAGTTACAAAACTATGAAAAAAATGTGTGAATTTAAATTTATTTTCTGGAGTGTATGAAATAGCGCAAATGAAGTGCGTAAACAAAGTTTGGCGATATAAAATTTAATTAAAACAAGCTCACATTTTTGTAAATAAGAGCATGTGAAGACCCTCAGTGCATACAAGTTCATTTTTATGATTATTTTACATATAAATATTTACAGCTTGATAAAATATTAATAGCATGTCGTTATTGTATCCGTGTTATTGGCTGTAATATATCTTCTTAATAAGTGTGAAAAGTGCATTAATTTTAAATACGATATACCCAAACAAGGAATATTAAGACAAGCCGATCATATGCGTTTGTTTTTCGAAAAAAGTTCCATATAAAACACGAACTTAATATAAACTGCTACTAAATGCAAATGATGTTGTTTGATTGATAGCCGTTCTTCAAAAGTTTTACTCCGAGGCTCTGCATAACTTAACACGTCGCCATTTCTTCTACGCAAAGTGGGCGTAACCGTTAATTATCAAATGAATTTTATTTATCCTCATTTTTTATACAAAATTATGCGTACGAGAGAATATTCAGAGTAATTTATAACGGCCAGATGCTTGCCCGATCAGCATGTTAATTAAAACTGCCAATCAAACTAATGAGTCTCTAAATCCGTAGTTAAACTTATAAGGTCTCTCCACTTTGCCTGGGATCGCCTCCCAATAGGTTCGGGGTGCTCTCGGAACAGGGGCCTCCTGCAGCGTCAAGGGAACGAATGAAACTCGTAAACGTTTGCGAAAATTTATTGATAAAATTTATTGCTAAAATTATTAAGATGGAAAACAAAAGTCTCAAGTATAAATCGCATGTGTTATAAAATACAGTCGAGCATGTAGAAGGACTAATACACCGATTGTGGGGGCTTTTTGAAAAGCTATATATTATATTTATAAACATATAGTATATTAAAAAATATATAATACAAGTCGTCATCTATTCGCCAGGAAAACGTAATCTTTACAAAGCTCTATTTGCTAATATTATTGGGATGTAACATTAAAAGCCCAAGAATAAGATAATTTTAGACTAAGGATTGAATACAAACATTTTTAATATTGTAACTTGTTAAAAAACGAATAGAACGTAAATTGCAAAAATGTTTAATGAATAAAAATAAATAACATCGAGCTTCACGCATATAAAGTTCTTCATATAGAATTTGTATCGGTTACTCATGTTTTCATTTTACTAATATTAAATTAAACAATATCTTATCCATTGAATTATTGAATATCTAAAATGTTAGTAGCATTTATCATGAGTGAAAAAAACTGATCGATCAAATCAAAATGCTATTAATAATTTTTATTTCCAGACAATTTAATTTAAATTATTTTAAAACATCCAATACATTTTTTAGGGTAAAATTCAAATGCTCTTCCGCATTGCTTTTCGCATTTTTCTAACTATTTTTAAATAGGAATAGAGAAAATTGCAATAGGCAGTACCTAATTGCACCATTTCTTCAAATTCCTGTTTGGCAATTTTCAACAGCTGAGTTTTTAATTAATTACCATAAATTCTAATTAAATACCTTAACGTGTAGAAAGCATTATAATCAATAAAACTATAAAAATACAAGATAAATTCGACTTCATACTAAATTAAACCTCTGATCAACTTCTATATATTATGTATATTTAGGCACTGAATTAGTGCAACATGTTAGTAGAAATTATTACACATTTATTACTAAAATTATTAATAATGGACGTACAATTTTTTGGTAAGTTTTATAAATTCTAGCCATAAATAATTGATATATTTCATGCCAATTTTTTGAATGCAAATAAAAACATGCATAAATATAAATAAAATATAATAAATTTAAAAAACAATAAACTATTTTACGAGATCTTAAATTTTCATTGCTAGAATAATCAGACATCTCAATAACGAAATTCCGAAGCATTCATATTATTTATCGAACATTATCGATATTATCATATAAAACTCGATATATTTACGATATGACATATTTTATGCTTTATAATCATCTCGCATAAGGTTATAATTTATTCGAAATTCAAATAACCTCGCGGTAGTGTTGTTGAAAAAAATAAGCTTTTAGCGATTTTGATGTATTGCATTAATTAACAAATATTAATAGAGTTCAAAAACGAGTCATGATACTTATAAGCAACACGTTATACGTATAATAAGTGAGATTGTAAAATAAAGTCCATTTAGAGATAATAGCAGAACAAAACCAAGACAACAGGCGCGTAACAACGTGTTTCAGTAATCAAATCCGTACTCGAAACGCCGAGAAGAGGCGGATCATTTTTTTATTTTAAGATAGGATAGCATTTTCTTTGTACATCACTATTTTCTATGATAAGCGATAATAAAACATTGAAAATGATGCACAATTTATATTAAATATTTATGCAATATAAAGCAATTTTAAGAACAGGGAACGGATTCTGCTTTCTAGATGCCCAATAGAATCTGCAAACAGCTATTTTTATTTGTACGTATTTATTGACAACTTTAAAATATATTCTGATTATAAATAAGACTTTTTATATATACAATCGTATATACCAAACAAGCATCTATCCAACTAGGTGCAGTAAAATTTCCAGTCAATTCCTAATTACAGAAATATAATTTTAAAGAGAGTCCAATGTTTGATTTCTTAATTTTAAAGAGATTTTACGAGATAATAGCTACAATATCTAATTTATCCAAAATACAAATTTCATTCAATTTTTATAAAGATCTCACTGCATATAACCTTGAATTGGTATTTTTATTTTTTGATAATTTTGCTTGATCAGGTGTTTTGTCAGAAAAATTAATCAGTATAATTGAAATAACTATCTCTATAATTTATCTCTTGTAAATTAGTTTTTTTCAACCCAATTTACTTTTTTTATTTAGTATTCTCTCATAATTTACACCTTTGCTAGGGTAAAGATTCAGTTGGTCTTTTTTTCTCCTCCCACATTTAAGGTTTTGAATTTATCTTAAAAATAATAATACAATTATTATCATGATACAAATAAAAAATATAGTGTCTCCTGTGACAAATTACATTTGGCCACATCTTACAAAATATAAATTCCACTCAATCTTCTTTACTTCAATCTATATATAATTCTAGTATATTACAACTAGTCTCGATGTTTTGTTTCAACTAACTACAGGTGTGATTTTTTTAGATTAATCAAGGTAAGTATTTAAACAATTTAGCAATCACGAAAGTTGTTAAACATTATTAAAGATTTATATTGCCCTGTCAAAAATTATGCACCTGCACAGTTCTGTTTATTACATTGACCTGAGAAACAGTAGCTATAATACTATCATGCAGAACGGTTTACATGTCCAATCGAGACAAACAAATATTTTAGTATCGTTGAAGATCATGTTGGCTTAGTGTTGATGTAAACCCAATTAATATGAATGTAGTATTCTAAACCATGTAGTACGAGGGCATCCATTAATCACGTGAGCCTTAAATGAAATATCTTATTTTTTTTTCACCTCAATTTAAAAAATATATATAAAATTTCTCAAAAAAATACAAAAATTTTACGATTTCTTCTAGGAACTAAAAATACACGTGGTGATGTGTGATGGAGGGTGGTAGTTTTAATTATTACCATGTATTACCAGGGAGGGTAAAAAAATCCCTAAAAATTGCGCATGTGATTAATGGACGCCTCCTAATATGTAGTAACAAATGCAAGTAGAACCTTACAGATTCAGTAAAAAAATATATATACGTGCAACTTGTTGAATTAGTACAAAATAATACGTGATTAATAATATGTGAATTTATAATCTATAATCCCCCCGAGATAGGTCCCTGTCATCCAGTGTCCGTGCCCCCTTGTCCTCGCTGTCGGGGCGCTTTCGGTGCTGGCGCTGTTATTACGGTATAATGGAACTCGCAAATAAGCCCCCACTTAATTGCATCATAAGAAATGAGCGAGCGCGACCGATCTGTAATTCGATTTACGTGTGAGGATAACGCCGATTATTAAACTTATAGGCACAATATACCCGCAACACCGCAGAATCGATCCGACTGAAATGAATTTTCTCGTTTAATTCCAAGCCCCCTGATATCATCGGTGAAAGTACGAGGTAAAGACTTGTAAACGTTTATTATACCTGATGAAATGTAGTTACAAGGATTAAGAGTTATTAAAGTTTTTTAAAATAAACGGTAAGTATCGCAGATTTGTACAAATAATTGTAACAAAATCAGTATTCTAAATAACATTTTTATCATTTATCATTGTAAAATATGATGATTCATTTTAAAATCACAATTTCCTATAGACTCAATTACAATAGTCATAATTGAAAACAAACTGTTGAGATAAAATTGATAAAGCATATATTATATAAAACATGAAAGGTACATGGAATGTATAAATTAAGATTTGGTGAATATATCTGAAATATATAGAGTACGGCAGGCACAAAAGTCCAATTTGACTTTGAGCCATTATATTGTGAAAACAACTATTTGACTATGTTTAGTAAAACTCTTACCTAATACATCATTCAAGAAAATTGTTTTTTTGTTGTTTTTCAAAAAATTGTAACCTAGTTCCTTTTTGGTAAACCAGGGGACAAACTGTCTTATTTTAATTTCAAAAGGATTTTTGCAAAATAATTACCACATTATTCAACCGATGATTGCATTTTTACAGTGATAACACTGCAAATAACCCTGATCTGGTATTTCTTCAAAAATAAGTATTAGCAGCAGACATGAAATACAAATTTATTTTATTTATCACTTGTAAAATTGCCTTTTTAACTTAATTTACTTTTCCATTTACTATCTTTCACATCTTTGCCAGTGTAAAGGTTCAGTTGGTCCTTTTTACCTTACACAAGTGTGAGATTTTACAAGAGTTATTTAAACGAAAATGTTTAATCTAATTTAAAATTAACAATACATCTTAAAAACAATTAAATAACATTTACTTAAAAAAAACCTATATTAAGGTCTTGTAAGCTAAGCAACATTGCTCACAACCAAAACAAATAACAACAAGAAAATACTTTTGTTATAAATTTTCAAATATTGCCTTCCATAAATAAATACATTATTGACTTTTTGGAATAGACTGCATATATAAAAAGCATTCAATTTAAAAATAAAATGCACTGACTTACATTGAATATGACACATCTAAGATTATGTCTTCAATAATTTAATAATTATGATCAAAACTTTGATTCTGCCGCAATGTCCAACACTTATGTGTTTTTGTAATATAGGATCAATTAAAAATTGTGCAGATAAGCCAAAAATCCATTAAATCCAAAACTACCGTGCACGATGACGGTAATTTATTAATATAATAAACATGACGTCCATCAAAAAGCGAATATCCGACACGGACGATATCAGTCGATCGCCGAAGTAAAAATAATAATACTTAATAATAATTTGAAAAAAAAAATTAAAAAGAATTAAAACTGTTTCATATCATGAGCAAGATGGCTGTGCTTACAGTCAACACATAGCTCAAAATTACAATCATAATAAACTGGTAGATCGGAGATTAGAGAAAATTACATCGCGAGTTCTTATAGAAATTTAATTAGCTACCGTCTGGTATCAGTATTAAAACGGGCAACCTCTCCATGACTTTGCAAAGACGATGGGTCCAGATGAGATCTGAATGCGGTCATCTGGAACTGAATACTCGATTAAAATATTTTATCAAATTATCATTATGGATTTTTGTTGTACCCATTTTATTTGAAAGCTTCAAAGAAGAATATTGAAGGCAGGATCAAGGTACTGTAGAAACAATCTACAAACTCAAACTAGTTATCCCATGAACTAATAGAAATAACAACTGCGTCCGTCCGAAAACAATACAAATATTTGATATTTCTGACATAATTATATGGCAAGAATATATATTAATCCGTTCACAATTTGCTTCTGAATCGTCTAATTCTAATTGAATCCATCTGATCTGTTATGAATAATCTATGTAGCTGTGATGAATAATTTGAATGCTGTGATAAAAAGAACTGAAATATATCTGAATTCAACAGCAAGCTCATAATAATGTGGTTTACTTGAGGATTTTTTGACACCAACCCGATTAGAGATAGAGATAGAGATTGCAAAATAAGAAATATTGAGATAAATAATAATTACATTAAAAAAAGTTCATATTTGTCCATAATAGAAACAAAACTAGCCCTCGATGCTCCAGCCTAACATTCAGGCCGCATTCTAAATTTTTGGATAATTAACCAAATAATTATGGCTTTTTTTCGTGAGATAGTGCTTAAATCAAAATTCTATAATGTTGTCAAAACTTGTTTAATATCAAAATTTATGACTTTTGCTGGGCTTTTTAACATAAAATAACATTTTCATACACAGATGTCCTATCTTTATATCGCCTTGACTTGGAAAATCACATAATTCATTGATACCAAAAAATTTGTTTGAGCAGATTTGTCTGTTTTTATGTGCATATAAACGCTCAAAATTACAGATTTTTTGTTGTTCTGAATATTTTGGATGCCGAACAAGAAATTGGTCAATGGAGTTAATCCTCTATCTTATGATTATTTATACAAAACCAGTTTGGTATTATCAATAATTACAATGAATGTTATCAATAACTTATATTTGTTTATAATGAAAATAAAAATTGCATATGAAGTAACATTTCGTAATTATATACATCATCACAATAGTTCATCGATAGATTAATTTGGAAAAAATCACTGATTGAATTGACTGAAACTGAAAATTCACAACAGCAAAAAATGCACTATTCATCATCTAGATTTTAGTTATATTCATCACAAGATCAATGTAATTATGCCAAAAAACTAGCGTTCAATTGTAGTAGTTATATTTCTAATTTACATATGAGCATGTAATAATTTTATTTACAATGATACTCTGAATTAATATATTAAATTTATCCAACCAATTGCATCTTAATATCAGTTTCTTATCTTCGATCACTTTTTTAATCGCTGGACCAAAAACAGCGGGATTTAATTAACACTGCATGACAGAGCAAATACAAGATTAAATTTTCGTTTTAATTCAAACACAAAACCTCGCGGTTGTTCTACGTGTTCTATTGTTCAAAGTCTTCGTTAATGTTTTGTAATTTGTTCATTTTATAAAATTGATCTCTGTCTACAACTAGAAGAGAGTCAAAATCGAATGTTATAAATATCCATTACAGAAGGAATGTGATCAGATCACCCACATTGAAATAATGGCCTTTGGAATTAAGGTGGTGAAGGTATTATGATAAGTAGAATAGGTCTGCTGATTCATAAGAAAGAAAATCATAGCAAGTGAGAAAGGAATTTAATCAAATGTTTGTTAAAATTTATAAAATATAATACACTCATAATAATTGATAAATAATAAAAATATGAAAGTACGTAGAGAATACAATAGAAATTAATAGAGAAAATAAAAAAAATATTATGGTTATGCTTTATGTATTATTTTTTACTAATAAAGTGTGCACTTACCTATAAATTAACCTTTATACTTTAGTTAATATGTTAATAATGAAAAATTATAATTATGCAAAGTTATATATTATAATAAAAACATAATATGGAGGACCTTCACTGAAGGCGTAAGCGACATTTTGTTTAGGGAAAATGGTATGAAACTTCCTGAAAAAATCGACTTATTTAAATTGACATCTAGCTATACAAATAAAGTTTTCAACTATTTATTTCAAAATTAAAGTATTCGCTTTTACAAAACCAATTATTGCAATTTCCAATTGAAATATAATTGTATTAATTATAGTGCACCGAGGTGCGCTTGTATGCTCTAAAAACGCAGCTCATTATTTCAAACTTTAATGATTTTTTATATTTTCGTAGGACTATAATATTTCAGAATATTCGTTTGGAAAACAAGTTTCCAAACTTTTTGGTGTCGTAGACCTCTTGGGCTTTCCCATAAGCCTCCTATTTTTTCTATAATATTTAAAGTAAAACGCAAATTTAAAGTATAAACGCAAATACATTTTAGTCATTCATTATATTCCTTAAAATGGCAATAAGAAATATATGGACCCTCAAAACTTTTTCAGTTACGGTACGGTTTCGTGGCTGAAACGTCGACGAAAATGTTGGCAGTTTGCAAATAAAATGCATATCATAATAATTATATTACTAATCGCTGCGAGTCCTCTTAGAGTAACATTTTGAGATCGTTTTAGCCGTTTTTAAGAAATTTGTTGAGAAAAAGGTCAAATTTCAGCTGGAACACACCTCCTTTTTCCAATTTTAGTATCAAACGATACATATTGACCTGAAACTTCTGAAAAAATTACTAAATCACATTTTCTGGCAAAAACATAAACTTCATCTTTGGAAAGTCAAAAATGAAGAAAGAAATGAAACACTATCAGCATAATTATAAACAAAGTGTTAATACGATAGGTATTTTAGATTAATTATTAGTTAATATGTTAATTACGTAAAAGATAAATAATTATTGTAATGCTCCATGTATCAATTTAATTATAAACAAAGTGTTTTCTCTGGTCAATTTGGATGTCGGACGTCGCGCAATATCTGGCGTAAATCTTAATTAATCCAAGGCGCACCCGATTAAAGAACGTTTCAAAGATGCAATTCCCTTCGGTATTAAAATAATCGCGCGTTAAAATTATTAGTTATCGACTAAAGAGTCGCTACATATAAATCAACTATTAATTTCTGACCGGAGGCGATCGCCGTTGAGGCAATTTAATTTGAAATTTATTTTGTAATCGGCCCGAACGATATTACGCGGCTCGGGAAAAATAAATGCGTAATTTCATTATGCTAATAGCACTTTGCAAGTGTCGGGATTCGCACTGTCCTTAATAAAGAAGGATACTGGGGTGCAAAATTATAAAGGACCAATAATTTTTATTATTTAAAAAACTAATAAAAACCCTATTTTTTTCTATAAGCATTTAATTTTTACATTATCATCTATCAATCACATTGTTCAGATCGAGCCCCATAGCTTTTAAATGTATTATATACGTTTCCAGATAATTAGAAGTACGAAAAATATATTAATACGTAACAAAAACAAAATTGCATAATAAAACAAACTAATTCATTTTAGAATTGCTATTTGATTTGTCGATACAAATTTTAATTAATGTTTATAAAACATGTATAAATTATTATGTTAAAAGTATGAACCTACTATATACTATAATAACCGATATCCATGAATTTACATATTTTGGAAATATAGATCTAAAATGTTTCCAGGTGAAAACGCTCTGTCGGTATGTATAAAAATATCTATCACATATTGATGATAGACCATTGGGTTGCCATCCAAATAAGGTGGAAAAAGAAATATTGTTGAATTGTCATGCGAAAATAACAAAATATATAAATTAGATATAAAAGCAATTTGATTCGTCAGGTAATCATTATTATATCTTAAAAATTATATAGTTTCAAAACAAAATTTATGACTACAGAAAAGATACAATATTATTATTAATTAAATTAAATATAATTATTTACGATTTTGATGACAAATTTTTGATGATAAAGTTCGCGGTCCTAAAAAACATTCTAAAATATTATTGGTCTACGAAAAGACTCATTAATTTTGTGTAATTATAAAAATACCATTGAAATTTGGAATAATGGTTTGGGCCAAAATATCAAATTTCTATCGTGACAATTTTAAACGTTGTTAAAACTAATTCATATTGTTTATGTCGAATAAACTTACATTAAACATATCGAGGAACACACAACTTTTATTGAGAAAAATGCCACCGACATCTTGTAAAGTTAAAAACAGGTACAACTGAAATTTAAAAAAATAAAATAATTTGAAATAGTAGAATTTATTTTGTCTCATATCTGACAATAATTTTAATAATCAAAATTGGAGTTAAATTAAATTAAATTTAATTGATCATTTTTACAATGTCCATTGTTCTCCTCTATACCCGGCGCTGATAATCTGAGATGACGGTTAAATTTTTTTCAAAAAATACTTGTACTCTTTTTTGCAATTAAAAAATAACACGTAATGAAATAATTGCAATGTTGTCAGTGTTCATTATACCAAAAACTGATGATTCTGAATTGTGAGCAACGAAACACCTTTGAAGATAATTTTATGGTATGAAGCTTCCGGCAAAGCGACGAGTTTTGGATCAGAAAAATATAAAAAAAGAAATTAAGATTTAATATGTTAATTGTAAAATAGTATATTAACACCAGAAAACTAAATTCTTCTAAATTTTATTTCAAATGATTAGCGTAAAAATAAACTTTTTTAGGCATTTAAAATTGAATCAATCTAAAAGTTAATTCAACTGTATGCTTTTTCCACCGCAACAATTATGGTTCGACAAGCATATTTGTTTTGGTAAAATAAACACTGTCATGAAATCAACTTTAGATGTTCTCTGAGTAAAGTTAATTATGTTTTTTCTCGTTTTTCGATCAGTTTTATGTAACACCGGATATTGTCTACAGTTTTTAGAACATTAGTCATTATATTCGGTTGAAAAAAGTGAAGTTTTTTTATTTAAAATGCAAACAGTTCTAATGAATTCGTATTTTACATCTCTTATTAACTCATTTATATTTGTTTAATTAAATATTTCAATCAGAGATATAAAATAAAATAAAAAAAACTGTTTAAAACGATTATTTTTAAGGTTTGTAGATTTGTAATATTGAAAGCACAATATAATTAAGGAGCAAATATAAATCGGAGAAAAAATGTAAAAAATGATAATAACAACCGCGAGTTCCAGTATAAAAATAAACAAGGTGCAAGGGGCATTTTGCCTTGAGGCAAGTTGCATGAACTTTCAGATATGTGTAAATAACCGATTTAATTAATGAATATTTTAATTGTATATGATATTGTTTGATTATAAACTCGTTTTACCGCCTAAGTGACTGTCTGTGTACTTTTGTATCTGCCTACCCGTCCACCCTTTTACCTGTTTACTTGTATATTTTCTACCTTTTTACCTGCTACATATCTATTTTCCTATTTATCTGCTTGTATACCTGTCTACTTTTCCACTTGTCTACTTGTCATCAGAGTATCAATATTTTTTATGTATATGAAACAAAAGAAATGATTTGTAATGATCATTTCATACCACAATCAATTTGTTTATTTTTTCCCCTGTAATTCCGAAATCCCTAGACCTGCATTTGCAAAAATTTAATCAATGTTTCACTCCGTTAATTTAAGTAAAGTGTTGTTTAAACCATTCAAATCGAATGTTTCGATATCTCAATAACTAAGTTTCAATTTTTTTTGCACATTTTTCATATATTTCCAAAACGGCTGGACCTGGCTTTGGCAAAAATTAACCGGCGCGTCCCCCATGAATAGAAATGGTTTTCTTTCAAAATCGTGGACAAAAAAATGTATCTATGCAAAACACAAACTTCACCCACACACACATACATCAATTGTTTCTAAAGTTTGCCAAATTGTTCAGGAGGTCTGGAAACGAAAAAATATGCATTTCGATTTTTGAACCATTACTATAACTTACCCAACGGGAAGTTAATTATGAAAAAAAACGTTGTGCAAAATTGTTAATTATGACTATATCAAAAAGTAATAAAAACCCTGTTTTAATATAAATAATGTAGCTTTCAAATAATAAATTGAATTTACATATTTATAGGTACGTGAATAGAATTTCCATATTTATATAAATTTAAATATGAAAAATAAAAATATTTATTATACAATCATTAAAACTTTTCTGACCCACATAAGTATGTTCATAAATTTTTCATTTCATATTTTAGTATGTGTAGATTCCTGCGAATTTTGTGATTCATTGAATAAAAAACGAATAAATTTCAATTTGATTTTAAATTCTTCATTTTCTTGTAAATTTCCTGTGGATCTATTATTTTAATAAAGTCATCAGATCAAACATTTCTACTGTCAACGAATTTAACGCTGTGAATTCGTTTCGGTCGATGCGACACAAAAACCGGCACTAAATTGTAAAACTAATTTCATGTAAAACGTTTTGTAAATAAGATCTTTTTCAGCATCAATGATTTGTTCAATTATGATTGAAGCAAATCAAATGAAAATAGTATAATTGGTTGAGATATCTTGAGATTGTTTGTGTTGCATTTGAAAATCAAATTTATATTTATTTTTTTATTAGTTATAAATTATTTCTTAGGATTTCGTACCAAAACTTTGTTTTTAATATAAAATTTGCATTGGTTTTAATTACACAATTTTCCATATATTTTCAGATATATTATCTGAAATCCAACTTACTTTAATTTTTATTTCATTACATGTTTAAAAATTTTCAAAATTTTAAATAAAATTGTATTGAATTTAATTAAAATATATAATGTAAGAACTTATAACACCCAATGTCGAATTCATTTCATCAGATTTGGAAATTTTATAAATATTACGATATATGTAATAATCAACTTAATCATTAAGAAATCTGATTTAGGAACTTTTGAAAATGTGTCGCAATAATTTTGAAATCTTGATACTCATCAAGTCTCTATATTTTAAAACGATTTTGTTCCATTCTTATATATCTAAATTTTAAAAACATCATATATATTTCCTATCACAGAATTTTAACGCATAAATACTTTGTGGTATTATAAGTTTGATAAATACTCTACTCATTAGATCCATCCAATTATTCCAGAATATTTCTAATGCATTGTGAATATAAATTTATTTAAGATTATATACAAGGCAAAGAAAATGGTTTAGAAAGCAGAGATGGATTTTTGAAAACGTAAGATAAAATCTAGAGATAATCGAAAAAATATGGATTGCTTATAGTAAATAACTATTATAAACCCATTTTTGTTCAGATTGTACTGACTTTTCTGTTTTGTTTATTACATTTGTTTTTAAAAAATCTGACCCTGCAATTTTTAGCAGATACTTTTATTGAATATCCTAAAATTTTATCGAGGATTTTCTATGTGGAATATTATGACGTAATATATAAAATAACTGACAATAAGATGTAACAAGTTGTAATTATTGCACGGAATTCAGGTAAAAAGGATCAGTATAAAAATTACCTGATCGTGAGACAAGGGGATGGACAATCTTTCTACTATTTACAAATATTTATATTTATACTATTATGTATATACATATATATATATATATATATATATATATATATATAATTACATTTTTTTTAATTAACATGTTAATTAAAAAATGTGAAGAGGTATATTTTGGAACAAAGCAATGAGCGCAACACCACATGTTGATATATAACATTGATAAAAAGCAACTTGGTAGGTGATTCAAATAATAATAATTAAATATTGGTTTTAATTATTTATTTTTTTAGGTACGTGATGTTAGAATATATTGACCATATAAAATTTTGATTGGTATAAAAAAATATGACAACTATCCTAGTCCGACTCTATCTCATACCGAAACGATACAGTTTTGAATCCCGGAACAAATTTTTGAATAAATCGAAAATATCCAACAATGGGTAATAAAATCGATCCAATGTAATTATCGACGTCGACAAGACGGCGTTGTCCTCTTTAGATACGCACGAGTATTTCCATCATCAGAGAATGATTTGTCAGATGTAGAAACGAAGGAAAAGGTAATTAGGAGTCAAATCTTGGGATATATTCATGATAATATATTTTTATTTCATTATTAGTTTATAATAATACGTGAGAGAATCCTATGCATGGCTAACAAGTGTAACAATTTGTTATTATGCAGTCTGTGACCACATTTACCATTGAAACGTGCAGATGATTAATTAAATAACTGGAAACTTATAGCTTTGGAAAATCAAACTTATTAGAATAAGCATCTATGGATCCGCGTAACTTTCAGGTTATATCCTAAATTTTCCGATATTTTACTAAATAATTATGGCTTTTTTTTAATTATGACTTCACATATTTCATTGCTGCCAAAAAGTGTATGCCAACATTTTTTTCATTTGCATAGGCTTATGATTTATGATTACTGATTTTTTGTTTTCCTAGTTTTTTAGATGTAAAACAAAAATTCTGCCCATGGAGAGTTAATTTTCACAAAACCTGTAAATTCCACCTTACATATCAAGAAATCCAATAAATTCTCTTAGTTACTTAGCAATACTTTAAAAATTTTAATACAATATTAGATCAAAATATTTGTTTTTAACAGCATTTACTATTTCAATAGTATACCCTGATAGGTATTACTATTGTAATAAATTCACATACAATGAATTTATGACTATTAACTGTATATAATACATATATGCGATTATATAATCACAGCAGATAAAAAATAAGCACGTTTTTTAACTCCTTAAAAGAGCAATCAGGATGCAGTAATATCCCATAAGCTATTGTAATATATAAACGTATGTACAAATAGAAAATTTTAATGATTTTATTAAAATCTTATACATGAAGGAATTTGGATTAAAATTTGCCTGTAGAAAATTCATATCCGTACAGCACTTTTAATAAAAAAAAATTATGCTTGAAGATATTACGTAGATTACGTAGTATGGATCTTTATTTTTCCATTTACTTTGTGGATATTTCTTATTTCCAATTCAATTCCTTTAATTTAAGTTCCGAGAAATTCTCTGATCGTTCCCAAAAATATATTCGTAAAATAATTGCTCTCGCTCAGTTTTTGGTCATTTCTAAGAACTTGTAACAATGCTGCATCTTTTCATTACAATGAGATGCGCCAAATAATATGACATAAATGATATTCATTTAACTAATTGTTGCAATTTAGTTTTGCAGAAGATAACACATAAGTATGCTTGGTTTTTATTTAAATATCGCTTCGTGTCGATTACAATAATTACTTCCAAGAATACTGTTTTACAATATCCGTAGTGAATTTAAACTGTGTACTTTGCATATTATTTTCTGTACGCAATTGTATTTGTAACTAAACTAGGCAAATTTAATTTGTTTGTAGTAATAATTTTATTATATTATGCTATTTAGATAAAATTGTTAAATGTTTATTTCAAAAATGAAGTTTTCAGTTTCACGCAAAACTCATTCAGCAATTTTATATAAATTAAATAAATTCATAATTCCTCCAATTGAATTAATTATTGAACACATTTCATTTTACTTCATATACTAAAAAATTTAAATGTGTACGTTAACTGTGATCAGTAGGAAATACAGAATAGAACATAGATGGCGCATGTTCTAAAAACCAAGCTTTAATGAATGTTTATAATAAAACCACTTCTCGTAGGTTTATAATATTTTAATACGTTTAGAAAATGAAAAAATTATCTAAAATAAATTGAACAATGTACAGAACACACTAAACCGAATTACGATTGCAAACGATCACATTTTGTCACAAATACAGAATACATTTTTTTTTTCAAATGATGTGGTCAAATGATTCACAATTACCTTAAACGTCTAGAAAATATAAAATTAGTAAATTGGACTTAATGGCGAAAACTAACTCTTTCCGGAAGTTAATTCACGAATGATTTTAATAAATTGCATAGAAAGCAATAATAACTTTTGAAAAAAAATATTTGTCTTGTAATTTGTTAAGTCAACACCTAAAAAAAATAACTCGTGTAAAAATTCGTAATCTGGCAACAATACACATGTAGTTTTCCAAAATGGCGTATGAGCTTTTCAATTATAAGTTTAGCAAACGGCGTGAAAATCAATATTTCGTAATTGTTATCCATTTTGCGATTTCGTTTTTGCATATAAACATTTGATATTCATTTAATTTAATCCTCAACAACATCGCAGCACCCCCGAACGAGGGGTGGAGCTTGGTGACACAAAAAGGGGCTGGCTAATTTTTAATCCTTTATAAAACTGACCTCCATCCCGGGAAGGATCAGTACCAAATATTACCTTGAACTGTCAGTGTCGGAAATAATTTGTAAAAGAAATAACAGATAATTTAATTAAAAAAATAGTGTATAGGTATTTAAAAGAAGAAATATGGATATCCATCCAGCATATTTTAGTGTAAGTAAAATTTATTGTTCTTTGAAAATCGAAAATACGGCCATAATGAAATTGCAATTGCTTATGAGATGATTCTCGTACCCTAAGTTTCCTAATTTCAATTTTTATATAAAAATATTTGATATTATTTTATTATTGATAATATTTATCAATCTAATCGAGACATTTTCAATAAATTTTATTCAATCATAATGATATCATTTTTGCTTGTAAACTTTAATTATTATGTATGTAAGAGAACCATAATCAGTTGCAGTATTTTTTTGGCAATTTTTTTTTAGTTTAGAAAATTAAGAACAAATAATTAACTTAAATATATATTATTTTATTATATATTTATACTCAAATAATATATTAAGTACATGGTTATAATATATTTTTAGTTTTGCACCACAAAAAATTTATAATTTGAACATGCATATTTAATAGCCGATTTATATATATATATATATATATATATATATATATATATATATATATATATATAAATAATTTTAAGATAATATATATATTTAAATTTATATATTCTATACTGTTTCTACTACGCCGATTCAAATGTTATTTACCGTTACTTAGACATCAGTCGTCTCGTTACCTGTTCAGGTAACAATTGACCTGGTTAATCTATTTCACCGCACTCATAATACCCTTCTTTGATATTGCACAGACAATAATAAAAGCCCAACTTTGAATAAATATATAATACGAAGTATTTCTGGATTTTTTGCTTAATAATATTTTTGGAAACGTCCGTAAAATTTTTGCGCAGTACCTGAACCAATAATCGTATCCTTTAGGTTTAAACTTGTTGTTGAAGATTATATAAATTGTGCATATAATTTTTGACAACGATTTGTAGGACCTTTATAATTTGCATGGGAAAGCGATTTCACTTTGAAAATTATCCGTGGCAAAATATTTCATTTGTCACATTATAATTTACAGTATTCATTTTCCAGTAATTCAAAATTTTCGTTATATCATAAATATTTAAAAATAGAAAAAACTATAACATGCATTTTTAATTGATTCATTTTAATTGTAGCGAAGAGATCCGACCAGATATAGCCAGCAAATCAAACGGACCGCCAGGTGTTCCAAAGGCATCCATTGTGACAAACAGCACCATTTCCTCATAGTGCAAATTATTGTCGCGTCGACGAAGATATCGAAAAATTTGGAGGGGCACTTAGCAAAATAATTGTCGACTCTCTACCACCACGTAGTTCCAGCCCAAAACCCTTCCCAGAGAAAAAATCCTCAGAATATGCAAGGTAAATAAATATTTTTAATTTCTACTTTTTAGACTACATGCTGTACACGTTTTAAATATTCTGCAATTTTAATTTTTGATGAAGAGTAACATAAGATAAAAAAATTACAGTATATTACACGAATTTCGCACTATAAAAAGTATAACAGTAATACATATTTAAATAATAATAAGAGCATATATTTACTCAATTTTCAGCATGTATTAACATATATTTTTATTACAGCCAGCAATTTGATGAAAGGCAGTACTTGTTTTGGGCCGATGAATTCGACAACAATATTGGCCCGATGGCCACAAATGGAGACGTTATAGCAAGTGCAACAACGCCTACATGGTTTCCACGATACACATGCTTAAGCAGAGCTAAAGAAACAACCAGAGACAAGCGCCCAAAACCAATTTTAACAGCAGAAAAACCTCCAGTAGTAAAAGCTCAGGCAGCGGTTGAAACGCCTACCAAGACATCATTTTTATCCCGTTTGCAAAGAGTAGTCAGTCCAAAAGCTAAAGTATCGCCGGTCCAGGCTTCACCAGTAAGAGCCACACCAGCTCGAGCTACACCAACGAATGTTCAAAATCTATCCCAAGAGAGAAAAATCGACTATTTTGACAGAAGATTATCTTCTGCTTTTCGCAGCTTGAAATTGACGACGGCCAAACCGAAAGAACAGCCTGCGATGGCCAAGCAGAAAGATGTAACTGTTAGTCAAAAATTATCAAGTCCCAATAGGATTGCAGACAGAAGAATCTCGTTGCAACCCCAACAATTCACGGCATACATAATATTTATTCAACTACTTCAACTAAACTGAATATACCAGGATAGTGAATCAAAATGGTGTTTTGCCACAAATGCGCACAGGATGGCATAATGGACGGCATATAGAAATGAATAACTATATCAAAAATTTAAATGAACCTTTTTGTGAAGTAGTTCAATATAAGCAATTACCAACAATTAACTACAACAATCGTCTTGTTAATATTGATGCGAATGCCAATATTTGGTATTAGTGGCTTTTAATGAAAGATTTGAGATAATATTGTTATTAAGAAAATATATATTTTTGTATTTAAATTTAGCTTGATAATGACAATCATGATTTAATCATAAAACTTGTGCAATATGTAGATCATAAGATATTTCTTTAGTTTAGCTATAACTTATATAATTTATTTATATGAAACAATGTATTGTAATGAATTATTAAATACAGTAGTGCTGTGAATATTATACTTAATTGTAATATATGTTTTGTAATAATTTGTCATATTTCTGTGATGATTAATAAAGATTTATAAAATATGAGTACTGGTGCTAGCAGTAGGAGAATATATATTTCAGGACAAATTTATATTAAAAGGCTACAAAAACCTTTCATTAGTTACCATTTTTGTTTGAATACGCAGAGAAATAATAAGCCATACTGGGTCATTGTCTCATTTTAAATGTTATCGCAAAGTAAGTTTAGTTTGATTTTCAATGGTAATAAATGGCAATAGTTTGGAAATATACATTAACTTTAGTCAATCATAAATATAAACTTGAAAATTAAAATTCGTTTATAATAATTCCATATTGTGTATTAAATGTTTAGTAACATTTCTATTTGTGACAATGGATACTGCACCAAATAGATTTTTTGTTCAAATAAGTTCTACAGATTTTTTACTGCAATTTTCTTTTCTTCTAATCTAAATTTCTCTTCAAATCTGTAATTGAGTCCTCAAATCAAAATATATGCGAAGATCTTGACATATTCACGTAGGCACCGGATCTATGATTCAATTCTCGACTTCGGGCTCTAAAGTAAGTTCCTCGGCAATACATGCCAGAGCCAATACATCGCACTCCATAGGCGGTTCAATATTCTCTAGATTATCAGTGGAGGAGCTAGTTCCATTTGATGTATTATTCTAATAATTTTAAAACGTTAGAATAAGTATTTTTCTAATAAATATATTTTTTGTTATTAACAGAGTGAGTGATAATTATATATATATGTTAAATATGAACAATACAACACTCAGTTTTTGAACACACACTTTATTTGGTAATTATAAATATATATAATATATATATATATATATATATATATATATATATTATCCAGATAAATATGTTAAAATCAACATCACCACAATATACAACATTTGTCTTTCAAATAAAATTTAGATTGATCTTGTTTATTACTATTTAGTTAATATTTTAAGTATATAATTTTATGATAGTCATCAAAAATATAAGCGGGTGGACTATTATGTGCATCAAACTCAACACTATATGGTTAATAATTAATAATGAAATTGTAAAATTTATTCTAGATTATATTTATATGATGAGTAACTTAGAACTATATTTTTCCTGGCATTAATAAAATAAACTACGCACATTAGTTGATGTTTCATAACTTTTGTCTTCAAAAATCAGATCTTTCAATCCGATTTCCTCGCAAATCATTCTTATTGGAATTTGTCTAATAGCCGAAGATAATTCAAAAGACGATCGTCTAGCGTGCTGCAAAGCACCTTGCACCATACATGGTTCTAGGTCACAAAATTCACACCCAAATACATCACGGCCAACATTAGGAGGATCAGTTCCAAATGAAAGATCAATCAGGTTGGGAGTATTTTGAGTTGGATTATGAAGATGAGGGGAACTGGTATGGAAAATTCATATGATACGCTTATAAAAGTGTTGAATTTAGTTTAACAAAATATACTTATTTCAGAAGTAGAAGTTAGGACAAAAAATATTTTCAGTCATAAAAAAGATCTAAAAAAATTCCAATGCTTCTTTTGACACAAAACATGTAATTATCATAAATATATTTAATCCATCAAAGTGGAAAAAAAACTTAAATATTGAGGTCAGTACTTTGTATACTACAAAAGAGGTTTAAAATCATGCGTACCTCAATTCATTTTCTATTTCATATTTATAATTATTCTCATACCTAGAAGAATTATTCATGCAGCTGTCTAAGTTTTCAAAACAATTACTAGTCGTATTATTAGAAGATTCTGATGTCTGCTCATTGGCTTCATATACATTTTTGATATCCATGTTTGAATTCATGTCGCTGCCTGATTCCTGAAAAAAATGATTATAAGTTAAGACTTATTAACAAATATCAAACAAGTAATATTATTACATATAATATAGCAATGCAATATTTGTTTTTAGAAAACAATTGAATATTGTATATAGCATATTTCTCTAACTTTTTTAGATTGAAACAAAAGATATTATACTTCAAATTCTATTACATGCATTTTTCATTTTTACATTAATGATCATTAAATGCTTGCTTAAATATTTAAGTTGTAATTATTTCAAAGTAAGTTTTTTACACTTTGAATTTAAGAAAATATTTAAAAAATGAAATCATTGAGCATTTTGTTTCATAAAGTGAAATTAGGCAATTTGGAAATATGGTTTTTATTATATTTATATGTAAGAAATCTAAAAATACTATTTTGAACATTTCTCGTATATGTATATACATATATATATATATATATATATATATATATTTATATTTAATTTTATATATCAATTGATAAGTTAAAAAGAATGCTTCGAGGCTGCTTAACCATGAATAAAAGAAAAGACCGAAAGGAATGTAACTGATCACGATTAAAAGTAGATAATGGAAGTTGTAATGTATAATATATAACATAGCTCACAAAATGATTGTGTTTTGAATCGAAATCAAAAAGAATAGTTAATAGCATTGCATGTAAGTGAAATCAATAAGGTACATATATAGATTGCATATAAATTACCTTTCAATTTTAAAATTGGAAAATGGCAAATTATATAAGCGCTTGAATAAATATTAATACGAAAGTAGAGCTTTTGTATTGATATTTGCAACGCATTACTCATTTTAATATGTCTCATCTTGTTGTATTTTAAAATATTTACGATGATTATTAATTTGAAAATATACTTTTTATCATATCACAGACTATTATTCAATAAAATACTTAAACGAAAAATGCACTTCGACACTGTTGATCGTCCACTCTAAACTTTGAAAATATTTTCAAGAACCCAATTTTAATTTTATGATTTTATAATCAATTTTTAAGGAAATTTTGTTGTTATTTCTAACCTTTTTAACCTACAAATTTCGATATTTTTGTATTGGCTGTTCTGTGAATTTGACAGGTTGGAAAAATACTTCAACGGTTTTAACCAGTGAACGCTGTCAAAATATAAATATAATTAAATGTCAAATTCTGTGATATTATTGTCGAAAACGTAAAATTAAAGCACTTAAAAATAAATAATTCTAGGAAATCTTCAAAAGCCTAAGCCTCTTCAAAAATTTTCGATATGACTGAATATATTGAGAGGATAGACTTAAAGATTGTAAAATCAGAGTTACAATCAGCTATTTATGAATGTTTTGACAGAGGCCTCGAACAAAATGCAAAATGGTTAGCTGATTTAAATTTTGGTCTTTCATCAGTGCCTCTAGACGATGTTGAAAACTCAAAACCTGTAAAGCACGATGATAGGGCTGCATACATTTTGGGAAGGATGTATTTTCAATGTCAAGAATATGATAGGTATTCTATATCTAAAATTAAAAATCTTATGTACCTATAAGAACCAAAAATGAACTCTTTTATTTATTAGAGCAGCAAATATTTTGGAACCATGCACAGATGAAAAGGCAAGGTTTTTATATTATTATTCTAAATATACTTCAGCCGAGAAGAAAAAGATAGATAACCTGAATGAACCTACAGTATCCTCAGCTTACAATAATAATATTCATAAAGAATTGTACAATATGTTGAAGGTAAGTTGTTAAATAATTATAAAACAAGTTGATTTATTACTAAGACTGTGATAATTTTAGTTAGAAAGAGAGACCAATAGTTTAGATGGTTATTGTCTTTATCTATATGGCATAGTTCTGAAAAAAATGCAATTAAATAGTCTCGCTGTTGATATTTTAATGGAATCGCTAACCCTTGTACCCACATTATGGGGAGCTTGGTTAGAACTTGCACCACTCATCACAAATAGGTAATCGGATTAAAATGTTATCATGAATTAATAATTTTTCATATAAATATTGATTTGATTAAAGGTTACAATTAAATTCTTTGCAATTGCCTTCACACTGGATGGTACCATTCTTCTTGATTCGGGTGCATCTCGAACTCATCCAGAATGAAGAAGCCATTGAATTGCTTAGTGCACTACAAAGATCTGGTTTTGATAAATGTAATGAAGTGTTAGCTCAATTAGCTGTTGCTAATCATAATTTAAGAGGTATTATTTTTTTATTAGTTCCTTATGAAGGTATTATTTTCAATTTGATTAACATTGTCTGATAATTTTTAGATGTAGATAAAGCATTAGAGATATTCAAAAAATTAAGAAATGATGATCCATATCGACTTGATTCTATTGACATTTATTCAAATGTGTTGTATGTAAAAGGCTTAAGAACTGAGTTAGCACAACTTGCACATGCTGCTGTAGATATTGACAAATATAGGGTTGAGACATGCTGTATTGTAGGTAAGTATATCGCTAAATAAAAATAGGTTTTGAAAATTTGGATCTAAAAAATGCTAAAACAGATTTTTATTTTAGCTAACTATTATAGCATCCGTCAAGAACATCAAAAGGCAATTTTATACTTTCAGCGTGCACTAAGGTTAAATCCCCATTTTCTATCCGCTTGGACACTTATGGGTCATGAATTTCTAGAACTGAAAAACATTAATGCTGCCATTCATTGCTATAGATCTGCCATTGGTAAGTTATAGTTAAAATTCAATATAGTTATAATATAATGAGATGCCCTATTTATATTTATTATTACTTTGTAGAAGTTAATAAAAGGGATTTTAGAGCATGGTATGGTTTGGGTCAAACCTACGATATTCTTAAAATGCCTTTCTACTGTCTGTATTATTACAAACAAGCACAACAATTGATGCCTAATGATAGTAGAATGCTAACTGCTCTGGGTGAGGCATATGAAAGATTGGAACTACTACTAACAGAATGCATTAAAATGTTACTATAAAGCTCATAATGTTGGGGACATTGAAGGGATGGCTTTGTTGAAATCTGCCAAATTATATGAAAAGTTGGGAGAACGAGACAGTGCTGCAGCAGCATATACTGATTTTTGTTTAGATGAATTCCGACCGGATAATGTGGATTTACACAGTGCTCATAAGTTTTTAGCAACATATCATGCTAGTATAAATCAGTTTGAGAAAGCAAGTCATTATGCATTTAAATGCTTAGAC
>NW_020537758.1:25669676-25688985 GCF_003426905.1 Ctenocephalides felis | reverse complement strand
TTTTAAGTACTTACTCTGGACACCTTGCAGCTTCGTTTGAGACATACATCGAATGTCTGTTTGGCACAATCCTGCATTCTCCGTTATACCGCAAGTCGTACCAGCTCGCGCACCGAAAACAATGTGCATTCGGTTCTTTTCAATGGCTTCGGCCATGTAATCTATGGCTCTCAAATGCGCACATACTGATGAAGAAAATACCACTTTTAGTTAACCCAAACCAACTAAATTTGTATACTAATATTTCTACTTACATTCATCATCTTCTTCGCAACCTGGCTGATAAAATCCGCCATTCATGTAGAAATCGCATGTCCCATCGGATACCTAACACCGTATCGCTCACCATCTGTATGGATGATTCGTACAAATTTAGCACAATCTTTGTTCAACATATTTCCCTGTCCTCCTTTTTATCTTCATTCCAACCTGATATCGTTGGATCTAGACCTGGGTATGAAATCGAAAAGTTAGTATATAAATTAGTATATATTGGCATGATGAATCTACTGACCTATTATCATCCCGATTTCACCGTCTACCATTCTGCCAAGAGTAGCCGCCAACTGTGCCCCAAGACCAAATGCGACTATATGAAAATCCGAGAGTTTCTTTCCTGTATAATCACTAGTTAAAGTTAACAGTGACCGCAAAGAAATGGCTACGTTGTAGAGTGTAGATTTTGCCTGGTTATAGTTTAAAGAGGCTGTAGGCTCCCAATCTAGGACAATCGCTGAAGTGTTTTCACGACCTTGATACGCTGGAAATCACCACGAATAAAAATGATATTTTAAAGGCTAGTGATATCAATTTAATTTATTTACTTCCCGAAGGAGAAGTTTATATTTTTGATAATCCGATTTGCAAATTTTATGTTTTTTTGGCGTATTCTGAATCGTTTGAGTCCAAACATCGAAATAGTATGTGAGTATGTACGCCTATTTTTTACCTTTCGTTAACCTTTTTCTCAAAAACAGCTAATCCGATTTGATAAATTTTAAAGCCATTTGATGCAACTGGATGATTAGTCATGTTGATCAGTTGATCAGTTTTGTGCCGCCATAGACAAAGCTGTTGTTTTATGATTATCAGAAAAGTGTAAAGTGAAACAGTATCGAGGCATTTTAATATAAATGTAAAAAGTATATAATAAAAATTATTTTCTATTATATTATAGATCTTATTTTAAAGTTTTTTTGGCTAAATTTCGTCTATATTCTAATAACTGTAAAGAAAAATGAAGATAATATACAACGCCATTTATATTACTATGCTGGTATCCAGTTTCATACATTATTGTATCTTGAATCATGTATAAAATGTACATTGTTTTAAATCTAGTTATAAAAAGAAAATAGAAAAATAAATTTTATACATTGATAAGCTGATTATGATGATATCTTATAAATGTATATTTGGTAATAAGTTTAATTGATGGAATTATATATTCAATTTACCTTTTATTATAGACATCACGTCCAATCTGGTTTGATGATATCCGTGAAGAACAAAACGAATATCATGACAACTTGGTATTTCAATTTCTTCCCATATTTCAGGGGTGAGGGGTAAGCCTTCATACTCACTAAAATAAAAATTATATATAAAAGCTAATATTTTAAGATAATAATCAAAAACTTCTATGAATTTCCTTTGCTATAAAAAATGGATTCAGGTAAAATTTAAACTTCTCAAAACCAAGTATATCAGAGGTGTAACTATTTCTCACAATTTTAGTTATGTTTCAATATTATAAACTAGTGTGATTAAATAGCACATAAAATGAAACTTTAAAATCTTAATTTTAATTTAATAATAAAATAAAATAATAATATTACTTGTTATACAAATAAGCTTCTAGAGGAGCACCATCTGGCGCTGATCTTGGCATAAAACATTCTGCTTCCGGACCCTCACTCAAAACTACAAAAAAAAATCAAAAAAAATTTACACTTCGTAATATAATATATAATATAAATGTAATATACTATATAATGAAAATAAAATACTCAATTATAATAAAATATTATACCATAATCGTAAAGATTGATGAAAATGGAAAAAAACTTGCATTAGTTTAAGAGCGATCATGATTAAATTTTACACTAGCCAAATAGCCAAAAGTGCTGATTTCCTTATAGCTGTATTTTTATAGCGACTGAAAAATGTTTTTACTTTGATAATACACAGGACCAGACTTGATTAATATTTTTCAATTATATATTTTTTTATTAATATAATTTGGGCATAAAATGGTAATAATAAATAAGTATACTTTGATACATTTATCGCAAAATAAGATTTCAAAAGCACAGATCTAATCAAATGTTTGTTATTTCAAAAAATTGTAATGTAATTGCAATCGTAAAAAAATATTTATAAAATATTTTCTTAATCGGTCCTGTATTCTTTCAATTTAAAATTCAGAATAATACGCTATTATTTTTTAACAATAAACCGTTTGATATTTACAAATGGTGCATAATAAAAATTCTATTTTCAATATTATATTAGAGTTGTTATTAGTAGTAACTATAAAAATTATCGTATTGAACAAATCTTTATTGGTTTCCTTTGAGCAATATTAATTTACATATTCTAAATTATGTAGCATATACATATATACATACATAAAATGTATGCATGCACATATTTATAAATAAATGATTTGTATTTTTCAGGATACATCAAGATGCACCATTTTTATCATCAAAATATTGTCTACGAACAATGCTGAAAAGAGCTTTAATTATTTTACATTTTCGAAAGATCAAATTTATTGGCGTCGCTATCATTTTTTTAAATGATTGTTGTAATGTGGACAGAAATTAAATTTATGTAGACAAATATTCTTTTTTTTGCAGAATTATATATTCGAAAATTAGAGAATTTTAAGAACTTAATAAATTGCAATGTAAAATGGAAAAATGTAGAATTGCCAATATAGAGTCATCCCCATATGGGGTGAAAAAGGTCAGATGACAAATTTTAGAATTATAGAATAGCAAAAAAACATATGTCAGTATTTATATGAGCCATCGAGTTATGGACTATATTTTTATTTGGTTATATTTTGAATCCCATTTAAGAATTTTATATTAATCAATTATCAACTCTCAAAACAAACAAGGTATATTATATTAATTATGTTACACACGAGATTAATTACTTTAAGGTCGATCTTTTTAATTGATCTCTATACATATATATTAATATCTGTTATAAAAAGGTAATATTTTCTTCATTTTATTTCTCATCGTTAAAATAAAATTAGTCGGCTCGGAGGATATCAAAGCAAAGGGCAACACGCTGGGAAGACCCTACAAACTATTTTATATACAAACAGATGCGCCAATAACATCCATTAATTTTCAAAATATAACCAAAGCCAAATATCAGAATAATAATTGAATAAGTCCACAATCATTTTATTATATTTACTCCAATTAATTGTCAGCAAAAACAATAAATTGTTCAGAAGGTAGTCAATTAATATTTACTATAATTTTTACATAAACTAATAAAGTTTGATGTATTGAGCAATAATTACTAATAAAGTTATTTTGTGAATAAATGGCTTGTTGTATTTAGTCGATATGAACGCACCTTTTTCATAAATAAAATCACCCTTAAAAAAAATCACCAGAAAATTTTATAAAAATAGCATTTTCTGTTACAATGGAAAAATATATGTTATTGAGAAGTGTTTTTGTAGTATTATATTTTAAAATTCACAAAATCGTATGTTTTAATTAACTGTTTCAATAAGCCAATTATTACTGACTGAATAGAACCATTGTGCAATTAAAAATATTAAAATAAATTAAATATAGTGTAGTATAAATCAAAATAAGTTTGTTTTTGTAAGTACTAGATTGTAAAAACATATTCGCTAATGTATGCATTCATAAAATTTGTAATATTTTTAAAAACAAATTCTATTTTTTTATTTAATTAGTTCGGCGTTTTACTTGTCGTTTTTAAGTTAAGAAGCACTAATTCTTAACTTAAAAAATAAAATTAATTAAATTAATTGAAATAAATTGTAATTAAACAACTAGCATTCTGAATATTTAAGTTATGGTAATATGATGCAATATATTTATGATTTTTTTTCAACTTCGAGAAATTTTTATCTAAATGTTAGCAAATAATTTATCAAAAATAACATGCAATAACAATTATTTTCGACAAAACAAATATCTTTTAATAATAAATTTAACCAATGACTCAGATGTTTCCATTTTATGTGTATTTCATTTCTACAGGTGGTTTTAAATGCTTACGTGTTTATAAATTATAACAGGAATAAATCTGATAAAATTGTTTGAAATTTCTTTCCGTTTAATAATACGTCGTCACAATACGGTTGTTTTTCGTATTAATTATTGTAGATGAATGAAATCAGAAAATCAACATAATTATTCGAACAATAGTTCGGCACATAAAATCAAATTTATTTCTTTTGAAATAGTATAAATCAAATTCCTATCGAATTTTTAAGGTTAATTAGTAGATTGAGATTTAAGGAAATTGATAGATTAACTTTAGAGCAGTAATCATAATTACTTACATGACGTATAGATTTCGGTAATTATTAAAATTATTTGTTTTAAATTATTAATCTATGTTTTCTGTTAATAATTATTCTGTTAATAACTATTCTCTCTTCAATCGTGGCATAAAATAACTGTACTATTTCAAAAAGTGTGTCATTTTCCAAAGATACTTTATTTAAGTATCTTTATCTCATTACCCTCACTATGGGGTGAAAAAGGACAGATGACAAATTTTAACAATATCGCGATAAAACACGTTTCTAATGAATTAACTAGGAATGATGAGTTTATAGTGTTACTGTATAGTAGACTTGGCTTTCACAATATAATTATTGAAAGTCAAATTGGATCTTTGTGTTTCTCGCCTTACCCTACATATTTCAGTATTCCTAAAAAAATGAAATCCAAATAGATATTATAGATTATCGACAAAACGTTGATTCAAAACCTCAAATACAGTAAATTTAGTACCATTTAATTTTATTGTTTACATTTTGATTCATTACGAAGATCATCAAGAAACGGCGAGAAATATTTTCGCATGCTGTATTGCTATTAAATTGAATTGCTCGAAGCAAAGAAATGATGTTATATATAGTTATTTGCTGTGGAGGAAAGGATGAAAATGGATAAATAATTTTAAATCATATTTTATGTTTTAAGCGAATTAACGTCATGATATTTATTTAGTTAAATATAATGAATGGATAGTAATATTTTAAGCGGGTAGGACTATGTAAATGAGCAATTTAACTTTGATGATAGAGTAACATCGACATCGAAACTCTGAGATAACATGAAGGATATATATATGGAACAACTACTTCATTCCTCCTTTGGTAAAAATACATGTAAAAATGTAAAAAACAATTTTTAAATGTGAACAAAATATCGTTTTTTCTTTAAAGCTTTCTAGATTTGTTATTGAGAAGAATACTTTTTAATGTTAATTTAATTCAATATAATCACTTTTATACTTTGATAATATAATAGATTTTTTTTTAAATATTTTTTTTCATATAGAAATTAATGTCTTACAAAATCCGATAATAATCTGCCTTGAATTTTTATTTCCTGTTCATCGAATTTGTATTTTATGTTAGTCAAACGTGTATGCTCTATGATTTTAAAGTACTCTTAATATAAATTTACTTTTTGAGTTTTCAAATTTTGTATAGTATTTGTATAGTACTTTTGCATAATTCTACAAATTTAATATACAACTAATGATGACGATTAAAATTTAAAGTGACAGAAGTCTTTTCGAATATTTATTTAAATAAAATATGTTTTCAGTTTCTAAATTTATGTTTATATGTTTCAAATTTCATTCCGCTACGATCCACGAGATTTTCAGAATCAAGGTTCAAAATCAAATTATCGTAAAAATATTCCGAAGTTTATTTTCGCTGTCATATAAAATGCACACAAATCAGAAACATATAAAACGTCTGCCGAATAAAATAAAAAGAAAAAAAAAAACAAAAGCGCCAGAATAATCGCGATGTATATATTGTTATTCGTGTTAGTAATATAGGCAGTGTGTGTATATCAGACAATATCACATGGCGAAAATAATTTATTAGGCACTAAATATAAATCAATACCATATATGTGATTAAAAATTAACTAACTCAAATATGAACTATAACGGTTTTTTAGGAAAGGCCGCAACCTCATTGAATTATGCAAAAATTCAATAATTACTTCTGATTGAAAGCTTTTTATACCTAACTTATAAAATGATAATAAATATATTCATACCAAAACAAATATTTAAGTATGGAAATTATTAAATTTAGGTAAAACAAATATATAAACAAAACATCAATCCCAAAACTAATGTTGAGTAGGGGAGACTGGGTACGGTTGTGCCACTTTTTTATTAGCAATAATTTTGTTACTTCACCAATTTGAAAAATAACGTGAATAGCAGCAGTCCATGATTTTAACTTGATATTTTTAAATTGAGTAGAATGTTTTCAAAAAAAGCGTAAATAACAGTCCATGGTTATAACAAAACCATTTTTTTCCCTCTCGCTGTATCTTTCACATTTTTGTTGCAATTAGTTAATTATGGCGCTGACTCAATAATGATGGAATTTTATTCAAACACACATACATCGTCTTTCTCTCTTTAGGCCCTATCTTAAAATCAGTATAGTTTAGCTGTTATGGCGACTGTTACATCAGTATAACAATCTTTTTTTCAGGTTAATGAATTGTTGTTTAATCATTTTGTTACAATTGCTGTATCTATTCATTATCATTTAGATTGTAATAAAGTAGTTTTAATATTTCCGCAATAATTCAAAATTGATGTGTTATTCGAAGTTTGAATTTTAATCCTTTAATAGTATCTGAAAATATAGAAAAATTCAGCCTTTACATGCTAGTTCTCAGGAAAAGCTCTAATTTAGATTATTGTTGTTAAATGTTATTCACGTTACAATTAACGTAAAATTAAAAACTTTTTACTGGGCTGGCAAATTGATTAATCGTTGTGTAGGTATTTAAAACAAATTTTGTGCGAATAGATGAACAGTCTATCTAACGAAAACAAAGGGGATCTTGCTTGCAGCTAACATATTAACAAAACCAAAAGAAAAACAGAATGAAAATGATAAACTCATTAATAATCGTACACACAACATGTTTACATAGATATAAAAAACAATAAAACAAAATTGATTCTTGATTGAAAAAAAAAACACGATACAATATTGATTTAGATTTATGACAGCGGATACCCGACCATTTCAAAATCCATTTATTATTATTATATTGGCCGTGTGTTCGTGAAGACTATTTAATTCATACAAATGTTTCCTGCGTTAAAAAAGCGTGGTCCTATTACCGTGAGCCATACATCAAGCCCTAACTAGCCCCACGCCTCATTAAGCGTTCGGACGCTAATTACAAATAATGGTATACAATCAAAATTTAATGCATATAATTATACATAATGCGATTAAGAACGTCGATTGGATTTTTCTAAACAAATAAACAGTGCCGCCTGATTTGAATAATTATCATATAATTAAAACAACAAATATTAATATTAAACAGCGTCGTACCTTTCCCGACGGCCGAGATTCAATCCTTTCCTCTTCTCCATTGTTGGCCGAGAGAGGTGATTATTATCAATAAATCGTCGGGACGTTAACCCTCCTGTCGTAATTTGTTTGGATACGATTGTTTAACAAACTGAATGTTTAATTTAAAATAATGGTGAATTTATGTTAAACAAAACGGTTCTAGTTTTTTTTTTTTGTTTGCTGTCTTCATTAATCATTTGCGATGCAGAAGGCGTTTACGGCTTCAATAATATCTTCTAAGGAATGAGTATAATCTGAACCAAATATTTGCTTTTCTAAATTTATCAGAAGTGCATTATCGTTTCTAGAAACATACTATTATATATAAATATATATAATATATATATATAAAACTAAAATAAGACATTGGATCAGTTTGCCCCTTGGCTGACGCCTATAAACAGCAAATAAAACACATTTCTACAATTATGAATTAGCTGGGAGTTTTACTGTACATAGTCGGATTGTGTTGTTTGATATGTATTATTAGTTAAAGTCAAATTGGTCTTTTGTGCCCCTCCCTACCCTAAATATATATATATATATATATATATATATATATATATATTATATATATGTCTCATCAGAGTTCACATATGTTAAGGCGCAATTAAGCTACAATATTATATTTAATTTATCTGTTACGAAACTAAGAAAAAAATGTGCAAATTTTATTTTATTTTCTGAAGTGTATGAAATTGCGCAAATAAAGTGCGTAAACAAAGTTTGGCGATATAAAATTTAATTAAAACAAGCTCACATTTTTGTAAATAAGGGTATGTAAAGGCCCTTAGTGCATACAAGTTCATTTTTATGTTTATTTTACATGCGGTTACATATAAATATTTACAGCTTGATAAAAAATTAATAGCATGTCGTTATTGTATCCGTGTTATTGGCTGTAATATATCTTCTTAATAAGTGTGAAAAGTGCATTAATTTTAAATACGATATACCCAAACAAGGAATATTAAGACAAGCCGATCATATGCGTTTGTTTTTCGAAAAAAGTTCCATATAAAACACGAACTTAATATAAACTGCTACTAAATGCAAATGATGTTGTTTGATTGATAGCCGTTCTTCAAAAGTTTTACTCCGAGGCTCTGCATAACTTAACACGTCGCCATTTCTTCTACGCAAAGTGGGCGTAACCGTTAATTATCAAATGAATTTTATTTATCCTCATTTTTTATACAAAATTATGCGTACGAGAAAATATTCAGAGTAATTTATAACGGCCAGATGCTTGCCCGATCAGCATGTTAATTAAAACTGCCAATCAAACTAATGAGTCTCTAAATCCGTAGTTAAACTTATAAGGTCTCTCCACTTTGCCTGGGATCGCCTCCCAATAGGTTCGGGGTGCTCTCGAGACTGGGGCCTCCTGCAGCGCCAAGGGAACGAATGAAACTCGTAAACGTTTGCGAAAATTTATTGATAAAATTTATTGCTAAAATTATTAGGATGGAAAACAAAAGTCTCAAGAATAAATCGTACGTGTTATAAAATACAGTCGAGCATGCAGAAGGACTAATACACTGATTGTGAGGACTAATATTATTAGGCTAATATTAGGCTAATATTATTAGGATGTAACATTAGAACACCAAGATTAAGATAATGTAGACGAAGGATTGAACGCAAACATGCTTAATATAGTCACTTATTAAAAATCGAAAGAACTCGTAAATTGCAAAAATATTTAATGAATTAAAATAAATTCACGCATATAGAGTTCTTCATATAGAATTTGTTTAAGTTACTCATGTTTTTATTTTACTAATGTTAAATTAAACAATATCTTATCCATCGAACTATTGAATATCTGAAATTTTAGTAGCATTTAGATATCATGAGTGTTCCAGAAAATTTAATGTAAATTATTTTAAAACATCCAATACATTTTTTTAGGGTAAAATTCGAATGCTCTTCCGCATTGCTTTTCGCATTTTTCTAACTATTTTTAATAGGAATAGAGAAAATTTTAAATATTATAAATTCTAAATATATAGCTTAAAGTGTAGAAAGCATTCTAATCAATAAAACTATAAAAATACAAGATAAATTCGACTTCATACTAAATTAAACCTCTGATCAACTTCTATATATTATGTATATTTATGCAAAATTATTAATAATGGACTACTAATTTTTTGGTAATTTTTATAAATTCTACCTATGAATAATTGATATATTTCACGCCAATTTTTTGGATTCAGATAAAAATATGCATAAATACAAATAAAATATAATAAATTTAAAAAGCAATAAACTATTTTACGAGATCTTAAATTTTCATTGCTAGAATAATCAGACATCTCAATAACGAAATTCCGAAGCATTCATATTATTTATCGAACATTATCGATATTATCATATAAAACTCGATATATTTACGATATGATATATTTTATGCTTTATAATCATCTCGCATAAGGTTATAATTTATTCGAAATTCAAATAACCTCGTGGTAGTGTTGTTGAAAAAAATAAGCTTTTAGCGATTTTGATGTATTGCATTAATTAACAAATATTAATAGAGTTCAAAAACGAGTCATGATACTTATAAGCAACACGTTATACGTATAATAAGTGAGATTGTAAAATAAAGTCCATTTAGAGATAATAGCAGAACAAAACCAAGACAACAGGCGCGTAACAACGTGTTTCAGTAATCAAATCCGTACTCGAAACGCCGAGAAGAGGCGGATCATTTTTTTATTTTAAGATAGGATAGCATTTTCTTTGTACATCACTATTTTCTATGATAAGCGATAATAAAACATTGAAAATGATGCACAATTTATATTAAATATTTATGCAATATAAAGCAATTTTAAGAACAGGGAACGGATTCTGCTTTCTAGATGCCCAATAGAATCTGCAAACAGCTATTTTTATTTGTACGTATTTATTGACAACTTTAAAATATATTCTGATTATAAATAAGACTTTTTATATATACAATCGTATATACCAAACAAGCATCTATCCAACTAGGTGCAGTAAAATTTCCAGTCAATTCCTAATTACAGAAATATAATTTTAAAGAGAGTCCAATGTTTGATTTCTTAATTTTAAAGAGATTTTACGAGATAATAGCTACAATATCTAATTTATCCAAAATACAAATTTCATTCAATTTTTATAAAGATCTCACTGCATATAACCTTGAATTGGTATTTTTATTTTTTGATAATTTTGCTTGATCAGGTGTTTTGTCAGAAAAATTAATCAGTATAATTGAAATAACTATCTCTATAATTTATCTCTTGTAAATTAGTTTTTTTCAACCCAATTTACTTTTTTTATTTAGTATTCTCTCATAATTTACACCTTTGCTAGGGTAAAGATTCAGTTGGTCTTTTTTTCTCCTCCCACATTTAAGGTTTTGAATTTATCTTAAAAATAATAATACAATTATTATCATGATACAAATAAAAAATATAGTGTCTCCTGTGACAAATTACATTTGGCCACATCTTACAAAATATAAATTCCACTCAATCTTCTTTACTTCAATCTATATATAATTCTAGTATATTACAACTAGTCTCGATGTTTTGTTTCAACTAACTACAGGTGTGATTTTTTTAGATTAATCAAGGTAAGTATTTAAACAATTTAGCAATCACGAAAGTTGTTAAACATTATTAAAGATTTATATTGCCCTGTCAAAAATTATGCACCTGCACAGTTCTGTTTATTACATCGACCTGAGAAACAGTAGCTATAATATTATCATGCAGAACGGTTTACATGTCCAATCGAGACAAACAAATATTTTAGTATCGTTGAAGATCATGTTGGCTTAGTGTTGATGTAAACCCAATTAATATGAATGTAGTATTCTAAACCATGTAGTACGAGGGCATCCATTAATCACGTGAGTCTTAAATGAAATATCTTATTTTGTTTTTTTTTACCTCAATTTAAAAAATATATATAAAATTTCTCAAAAAAATTACAAAAATTTTACGATTTTTTCTAGAAACTAAAAATGCATGTGATGATGTGTGAGGGAGGGTGGTAATTTTAATTATTATCATGTATTATCAGGGAGGATCAAAGAATCCTTAAAAATTGCGCATGTGATTAAAGGACGCCTCCTAAAATGCAAATAGTACCTTACAGATTCAGTAAAAAATATATATACGTGCAACTTGTTGGATCAGTACAAAATAATAAGTCAATGCATATTATCTGTAACGACAATGTTGTTACTTAATTATGAAGCAATTTAAATAAAGAATAATCTATAATCCCCCCGAGATGGGTCCCTGTCATCCAGTGTCCGTGCCCCCTTGTCCTCGCTGTCGGGGCGCTTTCGGTGCTGGCGCTGTTATTACGGTATAATGGAACTCACAAATAAGCCCCCACTTAATTGCATCATAAGAAATGAGCGAGCGCGACCGATCTGTAATTCGATTTACGTGTGAGGATAACGCCGATTATTAAACTTATAGGCACAATATACCCGCAACACCGCAGAATCGATCCGACTGAAATGAATTTTCTCGTTTAATTCCAAGCCCCCTGATATCATCGGTGAAAGTACGAGGTAAAGACTTGTAAACGTTTATTATACCTGATGAAATGTAGTTACAAGGATTAAGAGTTATTAAAGTTTTTTAAAATAAACGGTAAGTATCGCAGATTTGTACAAATAATTGTAACAAAATCAGTATTCTAAATAACATTTTTATCATTTATCATTGTAAAATATGATGATTCATTTTAAAATCACAATTTCCTATAGACTCAATTACAATAGTCATAATTGAAAACAAACTGTTGAGATAAATTGATAAAGCATATATTATATAAAACATGAAAGGTACATGGAATGTATAAATTAAGATTTGGTGAATATATCTGAAATATATAGAGTACGGCAGGCACAAAAGTCCAATTTGACTTTGAGCCATTATATTGTGAAAACAACTATTTGACTATGTTTAGTAAAACTCTTACCTAATACATCATTCAAGAAAATTGTTTTTTGTTGTTTTTCAAAAAATTGTAACCTAGTTCCTTTTTGGTAAACCAGGGGACAAACTGTCTTATTTTAATTTCAAAAGGATTTTTGCAAAATAATTACCACATTATTCAACCGATGATTGCATTTTTACAGTGATAACACTGCAAATAACCCTGATCTGGTATTTCTTCAAAAATAAGTATTAGCAGCAGACATGAAATACAAATTTATTTTATTTATCACTTGTAAAATTGCCTTTTTAACTTAATTTACTTTTCCATTTACTATCTTTCACATCTTTGCCAGTGTAAAGGTTCAGTTGGTCCTTTTTACCTTACACAAGTGTGAGATTTTACAAGAGTTATTTAAACGAAAATGTTTAATCTAATTTAAAATTAACAATACATCTTAAAAACAATTAAATAACATTTACTTAAAAAAAACCTATATTAAGGTCTTGTAAGCTAAGCAACATTGCTCACAACCAAAACAAATAACAACAAGAAAATACTTTTGTTATAAATTTTCAAATATTGCCTTCCATAAATAAATACATTATTGACTTTTTGGAATAGACTGCATATATAAAAAGCATTCAATTTAAAAATAAAATGCACTGACTTACATTGAATATGACACATCTAAGATTATGTCTTCAATAATTTAATAATTATGATCAAAACTTTGATTCTGCCGCAATGTCCAACACTTATGTGTTTTTGTAATATAGGATCAATTAAAAATTGTGCAGATAAGCCAAAAATCCATTAAATCCAAAACTACCGTGCACGATGACAGTAATTTATTAATATAATAAACATGACGTCCATCAAAAAGCGAATATCCGACACTGACGATATCAGTCGATCGCCGAAGTAAAAATAATAACACTTAATAATAATTTGAAAAAAAAAATTAAAAAGAATTAAAACTGTTTCATATCATGAGCAAGATGGCTGTGCTTACAGTCAACACATAGCTCAAAATTACAATCATAATAAACTGGTAGATCGGAGATTAGAGAAAATTACATCGCGAGTTCTTATAGAAATTTAATTAGCTACCGTCTGGTATCAGTATTAAAACGGGCAACCTCTCCATGACTTTGCAAAGACGATGGGTCCAGATGAGATCTGAATGCGGTCATCTGGAACTGAATACTCGATTAAAATATTTTATCAAATTATCATTATGGATTTTTGTTGTACCCATTTTATTTGAAAGCCTCGAAGAGGAAGAGTGAAGGCAGGTTCAAGGTACTGTAGAAACAATCTAAAAGCTCAAACTAGTTATCCCACGAACTAATAGAAATAACAACTGCGCCCGTCCGAAAACAAACAAATATTTGATATTTCTGGCATAATTATATGGCAAGAATATATATTAATCCGTTCACAATTTGCTTCTGAATCGTCTAATTCTAATTGAATCCATCTGATCTGTTATGAATTAACTATGTAGCATAATTTGGATGCTGTGATAAAAAGAACTAAAATATATCTAAATTCAACAGCAGGCTTATAATAATGTGGCCTACTTGACTATAGAAGTTACAAAATAATAATATTGAGCAAATATATTGACAAAATAATTAAAGTGCATATTTGTCCATAATAGAAATAAAACTAGCCCTCGATGGTCCAGCTTAACTTTCACGTCACATTCCAAATTTTTGGATAATTTACCAAATAATTATGGCTTTTTTGTGAGATAGTGCTTAAATCAAAATTCTATAATGTTGTCAAAACAAGCAATATCAAAAATAATGACTTTTGCTGTGCTTTTTAACATAAAATAACAATTCAATGCACATATGTCCAATCTTTATACCTCTTTGACGAAGCCATAAAATTTGTTTGAGCAGAATTATTTGATTTTCAAAATGCATATATACCTACGCTTCTAATTACTCACTTTTTCATTGTTACCATAATTATTTTAGAAGTCAAACAACAAATCGGTCCATAGAGTTAACGCTCTACCTTATGATTATTTATACAAAACCAGTTTTCTATTATCAATAATTACAATGAATGTTATCAATATTTGTTCATGATCAAAATAAAATTTGCATATGAAGTAAGATTTTTTAATTAGATATATCATTACAATAGTTCATCGATAGATTATTTTGGAGAAAATCATTGATTGAAATGACTGAAACTAAAAATTCAAAATTTCAATTTCACAATTTCACCAAAAATGCACTATTGATCATCAAGATTTTAGTTATCTTCATCATAAGATCAATGTAATTATGCCGAAAAACTAGCGTTCAATTATAGTAGTTATATTTCTAATGTACATATGAGCATGTAGTAATTTTATTTACAATGATACTCTGAATTAATATATTAAATTTATCTAACCAATTGCATCTTAATATCAGTTTCTTATCTTCGATCACTTTTTTAATCGCTGGACCAAAAACAGCGGGATTTAATTAACACTGCATGACAGAGCAAATACAAGATGAAATTTTCGTTTTAATTCAAACACAAAACCTCGCGGTTGTTCTACGTGTTCTATTGTTCAAAGTCTTCGTTAATGTTTTGTAATTTGTCCATTTTATAAAATTGATCTCTGCCTACTACTAGAAGAGAGTCAAAATCGAATGTTATAAATATCCATTACAGAAGGAATGTGATCAGATCACCCACATTGAAATAATGGCCTTTGGAAATTAAGGTGGTGAAGGTATTATGATAAGTAGAATAGGTCTGCTGATTCATAAGAAAGAAATTCATTGCAAGTGAGAAAGGAATTTAATCAAATGTTTATTTAAATTTATAAAATATAGTACACTCATATATCAATTTTTAAATAATAAAAGTACTATAGTAGAGTAGTAGTACAAAAGCAACGTAAATAATATAATAACATTATAGAGAAAAAATAAAAATTATTATGAATATGCTTTATGTTTCATTTTTTACAAATAAAGTATGCTATTTCCAATAAATTAACCTTCGTACTTCCATTAATATTTAATAATAAACAAATATAATTATGCAAAGTTCAATGAATTTTTATATTCTTGTATTTTTCTATTTAGAATTTTTCTGTAGACCGAAAGTTTCCAAACTTTTTGGTGTCGTAGACCCCTTGGGCTTTCCCATGAGTACCCTACGAAATCGGTTTAGTCCTTTTTGAGAAATTTATCGACAAAAGGTCAAATTACAGCTGGAACACAAATACTTTTTTCAATTTTAGTATCAAACGATTCAGATCGACTTGAAACTTCTAATAAAATTACTAAATTACGTTTTCTGGCAAAAACATAAACTTCATCTTTGGAAAGTCAAAAATGAAGAAAGAAATGAAACACTATCAGCATAATTATAAACAAAGTGTTAATACGATAAGTATTTTAGATTAATTATTAGTTAATATGTTAATTACGTAAAAGATAAATAATTATTGTAATGCTCCATGTATCAATTTAATTATAAACAAAGTGTTTTCTCTGGTCAATTTGGATGTCGGACGTCGCGCAATATCTGGCGTAAATCTTAATTAATCCAAGGCGCACCCGATTAAAGAACGTTTCAAAGATGCAATTCCCTTCGGTATTAAAATAATCGCGCGTTAAAATTATTAGTTATCGACTAAAGAGTCGCTACATATAAATCAACTATTAATTTCTGACCGGAGGCGTTCGCCGTTGAGGCAATTTAATTTGAAATTTATTTTGTAATCGGCCCGAACGATATTACGCGGCTCGGGAAAAATAAATGCGTAATTTCATTATGCTAATAGCACTTTGCAAGTGTCGGGATTCGCACTGTCCTTAATAAAAAAGGATACTGGGGTGCAAAATTATAAAGGACCAATGATTTTTATTATTAAAAAACTAATAAAAACCCTATTTTTATTTTTTCCATATACATTTTATTTTTACCATAATCACATATTATTCACATTGTTCAGATCGAACGCCATAGCTTTTAAATGTACTATATACGTTTCCAGATAATTAGAAATACGAAAAATATATTAATACGTAACAAAAACAAAATTGCATAATAAAACAAACTAATTCATTTTAGAATTGCTATTTGATTTGTCAATACAAATTTTAATTAATGTTTATAAAACATTTATAAATTATGATGTTAAAAGTATGAACCTACTATATACTATAATAACCGATATCCATGAATTTACATATTTTGGAAATATAGATCTAAAATGTTTCCAGGTGAAAACGCTCTGTCGGTATGTATAAAAATATCTATCACATATTGGTGATAGACCATTGGGTTGCCATCTAAATAAGGTGGAAAAAGAAATATTGTTGAATTGTCATGCGAAAATAACAAAATATATAAATTAGATATAAAAGCGATTTGATTCGTCGGGTTTCATCATTGTTTATCTTAAAAATTATATAGTTTTAAAAAAAATTTATGATTACAGAAAAAGATACTATATGTTTTTAATTAAATTAAATATAATTATTTACGATTTTGATGTAACTTTTCATGATAGAGTTCGCAGTCTTAAAAAGCATTCTAAAATATTGTGGGTCTACGAAAAGACCCATTAATTTAGGTTTAATTTTAAAAATATCATTGAAGTTTGGAATAATGGTTCAAGTCAAAATATCAAATTTTTATCATGACATTTTTGAAAGTTGTTAAAACCAATTCATATTGTTTATGTCAATTAAACTCAAAAAAACATATCGAGGAGTTTTTACAATTTTCCTTGAGAAAAATGCCACTGACACCTTATACAACTAAAATTTAAAAAAATAAAATAATGTATAATAGTAGAATTTATTTTGAGTATCATGCCTAACAATAATTTCAATAATTAAAATTTTAGTTAAATTAAATTAAATTTAATTGATCATTTAATATTTCCATTGTTCTCCTCTATACCCAGCGCTGATAATCTGAGATTACGGTTAATTTTTTTTCAAAAATTACTTGTACTCTTTTTTGCAATTAAAAAATAACACGTAATGAAATAATTGCAATGTTGTCAGAGTTCATTATACCAAAAACTAATGATTCTGAATTGTGAGCAACGAAACACCTTTGGAGATAATTTTATGGTATGAAGCTTCCGGCAAAGCGAGGAGTTTCGGAACAGAAAAATATAAAAAAAAGAAATTATGAATTAATATTTTAATTGTAAAATAGTATATTAACACCTGAAAACTAAATTCTTCTAAATTTTATTTCAAATGATTAGCGTAAAAATAAACTTTTTTAGGCATTTAAAATTGAATCAATCTAAAAGTTAATTCAACTGTATGCTTTTTCCACCACAACAATTATGGTTCGACAAGCATATTTGTTTTGGTAAAATAAACACTGTCATGAAATCAACTTTAGATGTTCTCTGAGTAAAGTTAATTATGTTTTTCTCGTTTTTCGATCAGTTTTATGTAACACCGGATATTGTCTAGAGTTTTTAGAACATTAGTCATTATATTCGGTTGAAAAAGTGAAGTTTTTTATTTAAAATGCAAACAGTTCTAATGAATTTGTATTTTACATCTCTTATTAACTCATTTATATTTGTTTAATTAAACATTTCAATCAGAGATATAAAATAAAATAAAAAAATCTGTTTAAAACAATTATTTTTAAGGTTTGTAGATTTGTAATATTGAAAGCACAATATAATTAAGGAGCAAATATAAATCGGAGAAGAAATGTAAAAAATGATAATAACAACCGCGAGTTCCAGTATAAAAATAAACAAGGTGCAAGGGGCATTTTGCCTTGAGGCAAGTTGCATGAACTTTCAGATATGTGTAAATAACCGATTTAATTAATGAATATTTTAATTGTATATGATCTTGTTTGATTATAAACTCGTTTTACCGCCTAAGTGACTGTCTGTGTACTTTTGTATCTGCCTACCCGTCCACCCTTTTACCTGTTTACTTGTATATTTTATAGCTTTTTACCTGCTACATATCTATTTTCCTATTTATCTGCTTGTATACCTGTCTACTTTTCCACTTGTCTACTTGTCATCAGAGTATCAATATTTTTTATGTATATGAAACAAAAGAAAATGATTTGTAATGATCATTTCATACCACAATCAATTTGTTTATTTTTTCCCCTGTAATTCCGAAATCACTAGACCTGCATTTGCAAAAATTTAATCAATGTTTGTTTCACTCCGTTAATTTAAGTAAAGTGTTGTTTAAACCATTCAAATCGAATGTTTCGATATCTCAATAACTAAGTTTCAATTTTTTTTGCACATTTTTCATATATTTCCAAAACGGCTGGACCTGGCTTTGGCAAAAATTAACCGGCGCGTCCCCCATGAATAGGAATGGTTTTCTTTCAAAATCGTGGACAAAAAAATGTATCTATGCAAAACACAAACTTCACCCACACACACATACATCAATTGTTTCTAAGGTTTGCCAAATTGTTCAGGAGGTCTGGAAACGAAAAAATATGCATTTCGATTTTTGAACCATTACTATAAACTTACCCAACGGGAAGTTAATTATGAAAAAAAACGTTGTGTGCAAAATTGTAATTATGACTAATCAAAAAGTAATAAAAACCCTGTTTTAATATATAATATGTAGCTTTCAAATATAAATTAAATTAATAAATTGAATTTACATATTTATAGGTACGTGAATAGAATTTCATATTTATATAAATTTAAATATGAAAAATAAA
>NW_020537758.1:25634684-25669576 GCF_003426905.1 Ctenocephalides felis | reverse complement strand
AAAAACCACAAATTAATGATTTGCCTCCCTGGTTTATTATTACCATCACCATTTTATTACAATTAATTATTTTCCTTTCCAACTTTTGCTTCGGCTTTGAAGGAAAGAATTAAGAATATAGGACTTGGTTGACACAGGGTCGACCTATGGTCATCACAATGGGCTGTAGGTTTAACCTGAGGTCAACCCACTGATACCATATATATTAATGAAAGAAGAAGGCCAATGGAGAAAGGAAGATAGCTTAAGTTAACTCTTCTCCATTGGCCTCCAGCACTACATATCAAAACTCTCCAGATAGTTTTTTTGACCTTTCTTAGAGTCCATGTCTTTGATCACTTTATTAGCTTTTTCCGCAAGTCGAGACTCAGTTTTCTTATCAGTAGTATTCATTTTTTTTGTGAATGCCGCCTTGACGCTTGCGATCCTTGTATTTGAAATGATCCACGTTCTTCAATTCTCAATTCAATATTCTTCAATTTATCTATTTTTACAAAATATGAAATTCTATTTCTCTGCATTTTATTATACGCTATTTCAAATTTTTTAGAAAGTATTTTTCAGGAAACTGATATCGCTAATTGATGATTATTGCAAAAACTTCAAGAGTTTATCAATTTCATTAAATAATAATTGCATATTATTAGTATAGTATTTTATTTATTTAATTTGTAGTTCGATATCAGTTACATTTTGTTATCAACCTAACATATTATTTTAAAATACATATAGATGTTCCTGATTTCAACCATAAATCTCGTTCTCCTGGCGTTGAAGTCATTGGCAATTCTGCTATCATTGATAATCGGTCAGATGATTCGTATAAAGGAATCAGGCAGCAGTCAGCATGATTAATTTTAGATTCCGGTATCCAAAACACTGAACAAATGGGAAGGGGTTGAGAACTAGGCGAATCGGATGAAGAGGGTTGTAGTTTGCCTCCAGAAAATAAAGCTCCTTCTAATTGCAAACCTGTTATTTTTGCATAATTGGGAAAATTATGGACATCATTAGACCACGAACAGGATAAATGAAGGCAGTTTAATGGATATCCTGATTTCCTACAATGTAAACATTTAACATATAGAATAATTAATTATACCGCTTGAAGGACATCAAAATTGATTTTTATATACCTTGAAGTTATTTGTTTCAGTACAATGAGAAACGTTTTCGGATGAAAAAGTAAAGAAAAATCTATTATGCTATCCAATAAAGCATTAAAGTTTTCTTCGTGGTAAACTTTATATGCTTGGTTTGCCCTCTTTGTCAAAGCCCTAAGATAGCTAACTATATCAGGATATGCTCCACCCCAAATTCTAGTCCAGCAGCTTGGTATCTAAAAAAAATAATTAATATAATTCTTTTATTTTAAGATTCGAATGATATATTAAATGTACAAATATAGAAAATGAAAATTATTTGTGTTATTAAAATTTAATTACTTGATTTTTAAGTAGACTATTTGCCAAGGTTTCCACATCCTTGTTCTTTGACATTGTTCCTCTAATTACTCGACTGATCGATGATAAATCATGATGCACACGCTGTTCAATTATATAATAATGTATTTGAGAAAAAAGTATTTAGATTAAGTTAGCATATTATCATTATTATTTTTGCGAATACCTTCACTAATTCAATAGCAAATGCGCATTCACGTGATGCAAACATCTCTAACGCATTTCCAGTATCACTTTCACTGATCTGCAAAATGTTTGAAGAATTTAAATTTTGAAATAATTTTGAATTTTGATTTAATTTTTTCCATATATTCAAATATGGGGCAATGCCACGGCTCCATTCGTGAGAAATATTAGAAGACTCTTTCGGTTCTCCCGAAGAGAGACCTGAAAATATATTTAAATGATAATTTATAATTAGCAATTAATCAATTTAAATAATAAATTTATTGTCTAAATTATACACATATAACTAAAATTCAATACCGGAAAGTTTGGTCAAAATTTCTGCTGCTCTTTGCATTTCCCAGGCACATTTGATGTTCTGGGGAAGGCCTAGTAGTTTGGTGTCTTCTTCTTCAGAAAGTGCATTCAGAGCAGTGAGATGTTCCTATAATAATAACATTTGAATTATGACAAAACAAGCATAAAATATTATTGTCAATTTCTTTCTCATTTACTTTTAGACTATTGCTTTGTGGTAAATACAGAGAAGCACCAAGTGGTTTCCAACGTCTAGTGTAAACATCGTTTGTGAAAATTTGTTCTAAATAGGAGTTCATAATTTGGGAATCCTGAATTGCTCCGTCCATTTTTCCACCATATGCTAGAGCCGAGCTCAATGAACGAAGAGTACTCCAATCAGGTTTACCTAACAAATTATAGATATTCCTTTATTCAGTAAATAAAAATAAAATACTAACATAACAATTTTATGAATTACCTGATCGAAAACATTGGCCGATTATTTGACGGGCAGTCCACAAATCGCTTTCATTAAATTCGTAATATTTTGACCAACCCTGCGTTTAAAATACATCTTAATGTAATGATATTTTAAGTAATTCTTGAATATAATTCGTATAAATATATTTAAATAGGAAATTAGAATAGTATAGAGGGCATAAAAGGCATAATATAATAGTAATTTTGATATAATTTTATAATTTATTTTTTTATTATTTTACTCCAGTACGAATATTTAAAGAAGTTTATAAAATTCGCAACTTCTATATTGAAAATACCTCAAATAATGATATACAATACATACAAATGATACCAAATAAAACGATATGAACGATTTAGGAATATAATTGTGATTAATTGCATTTAATGATGTGAAATTTTTATAGTTTAGTTCATATTGTCACTACGACATCAATATACTATTACTACTATTAGAAGTACAGCTAAATATTTGAATCATATTTAAATTAAAATTCGTGTTTAATAAAAATAGCATAACTTTATGATATTAATAAAATGAAACAGTGTTTCATTATGCCTCTTTGAAAGTTTTGTTTTTAAACATATTTTGCTTGACTATTGAAAATGGTATGACAATAATTAATAAAATTTTTTATTAGATGTTTATCTGATTATATTAAAATTGCATTTGTTTATTGCGTTATATATATTGAACGAATTAAATTTCTACTTTGTATGTTTTTTTCTTACCTGTGGTACAAATGCTCGTCTTTCTATTAGGGCAGCATGTAGTATGGCCAAGGCGACATGGACGGGAGCCTGGTAGCCGTCCGGGCAAATTCCTCTAGGGTCTGATGAGGCCCAAGTGGTCAAGGTCCTCGTTGCTGAGGCTAGTAAACCACGTGGGGCTTCGTAAGTAAGCTGAAAATGTAAAGAACACTTTGTTAACTTACTGAAGGAAAAGTTTATCCTGTCGCAAGAACATTCGTTTTGCCAATTTAATGTTTTCTCGACGTTTCAACTCATTCTGCATCGCATGAGACAAAATTTGGAAATATTATGTGTGTGTGGGAGAGCAGAAATTTGATCATTCTTTGACATTTTCGAAAAATAACTTGTAAATATTTCAGAAATTTAAAAGCCATTCGATGTAGCTCGGGAAGAACTCACGTTGATTATAGTTTTATAAATGACGACGTTAGAAACTTAAGTCTAAGAAACATCCCAAAATATTGTAGTAATAGGAAAAATACTTTAATTTTAAAAATTTTTGTTATCTAATTTAATTTATATAATTTTTAGGACGTATAGTAATATTAATAAATAAATCAATTATATTAGTTACCTTCAAACAGTTTCTTGCCAACGATTCTGGGAAGGCGCTCGTCCTTTCAGTTGTGAGCCATAAGCGGAAATTTTCATGAGGTTTTTGAGAATTAATCAGTTCATCCAATGATAGTAACCATTTTTTAACCAAATGTACGTTTTTCAAACATACCCAATAACCTTGTGAAGCGGCCGATTCAACTGCGCGCATTGCTAATTCCTCTTGACCTTCTCCCATAGAAATCTGTAAAAAAAACAGATTTATGTCGTACATTAGAATTTGCATCATCATTTCTTCCAAATAGTTTATAGGGTAGTTAGTATGCGCATACTTTCATATGAACTAGTTATGTTCTATAAACATGGCATGTCGTGCAAAGATTATATGAAGAAATCAGCAGATGTAAATAATATTGTGCAGAGAGTAGGCATCTGTGATTTCAATGAATTTCAATATTGGCAACTTTTCAATATTTCTTAATATCTATCTACCTCTTTGTAATCTTGCCCAACAGTATTGTCTGCTAGTTCCTTAACTTCTTTTGAAGGATCAGTACCTGGTGATGCAATCAGGAGAATAGGTTCCGAAGCTATGGATTCCGAGAGAACGTGTCGCAATTGTGTCGACAGAGGTGACAAAGATTGCAAACCTATTAAAATATTAAAAAATATTATGGATTCAAAATTATCATTAAATATTCAAAAGTTTACCCAGGATATTTAGAACACAATGATTGATAGCAGTGTATAGCATATCAGGTTTCAAAGCTTGTAAAACCAGCACGGTCTGGAATAGTGTTATATTAACATGGAGCTTTACTTCATCATTTATTTTTGACAACGTTGCTTTCCAAGCAGATTCGTTAGTTAGTCTTAAATTATTGTACAAATCCGGTAAACAGATCTGAAAAGTAATACATTTTTTAAAACACAACATAAAAAAATAATGTAGAAATATGTACTTTTAGGATGCGAATATTCTGTGCTTGATGTTCATCCAACCAAGTAGGAGTAGGACTTATATCCATATCTTCGTTATCGGCAATCATTGCTGATCGTTTTGTAAATATATCCCATTCCTTGAAATAATTAGTTATTAGTTAGTAATAGATTATATTAAAACATAATATTTCATTTTAACTCACTATTTGTGGTATTTCCTCTACATACAATCTTCTTATTAAATGAAGTGCTACTACTAATTGTTCATTCTTAAACATACTTCGAGCTAAGTAGTGATAAGTCAATTGCGTGATTTTTATTTTGAATTCTTGCCCTTGGAAATCTTCTTTACTCTAAAATCGCATCAGTTCATTTAGAAATGATATTTAAAAATAATTGTTTTTATCTATGGTTATTTTTTACCTTTCCACAGAGAACCTTCAAGAAAAGCCTTTCGAAAGCAGCTACTGATAATATGCACAATGGATACCCTTTGCCAAGTTCCTGAGCAGCAAAAAATGCTGTACTTGCTATTCGGCAAGGTTCATCGTAAACAGAACATTGGCTTTCTATTTCTTTTCGAATAGATTGGGATTCGGTCAAAGACGACTCTATTTCTGCACTGCTTGTTTTGGCTTTTTTTAATGAATCTAGTAACTCCTGAATAAATGTCATTAGTAGGCTTAAAAACAGACTCTACATTAATCTAGCAACATTGTTTCTTCCGGATAAAAAAAAATAAAAAAATGGATAAGATTAAGTCAATAATTATTGACTGATTTCGGCATGCAAAACTTATCTATTTTTTAAACTTAAGTTCATATTATATGATGATTTGATTCTAAGCATACTATTGAGAAACAAAAAGTACTCTTCATTATTAAAATAATTACATGATTTTGAAGAATATCGCCTTGTGCTTCAGCCAGTGTTTGCAACAATCGATCATTAAGGGCCATTCTTTTATTTTGTAAATTTTCTTCTTGCATCCATAATTCTTTTTGGCGTTTTTCTAAATCTGGATTCAATTCCAACAACGCTTTCTGTACTAATTTCGCTATAAAATTATTAATATTAAAAAACATTTCAATACTTATATAAAAAGCATATGAGTTTTAAAATTTATACCTGCTAGTCCTTCTCTCGTTGTGGAAAAATTAATCATTGTAACTAAATCTGCAAATTGTTGCTTGTAATTTCTTGTAATCATAATCAGTTTGAAGTCGGAATGCAAATCGATGACGTGGTTACCCATCTAAGGAATAAAAAAACTCACAGTTTGCTAAAAATGTCTATTTCACTTAGATTTATTACCTGTATCAATGTCCTGTTTCCTTGCATCATAGTTTCATTTCTCAACAATGGTAATAAAACGCCATCAACTCTGTCGACTTCTGTAATAAGAAGTGTTTTGCCAAATCGTGCAGCTAATTCTAGATTATGAATTAATTTTGGACTGCTTTGTGATATCACATCAGTTGTCTTAGATCCACCTTGTATGTGCTGTACTAGCCAAGGAAGGGCAAATCCTGATGGGTCGACCACCAGTGGAATGTTGATGCACTACAATTTAAGACATTTAATTTGATATTATTTGATATTTGATAATAAAATAAAATATTTTAAAAATATTTTTATTAAGTTTTCAATTCAATGATACCTTCTACCGTAAAATATCAGTGGTTACTGCATAAAAGTACTTACTTTTATTAAGAATATAGCATTTTCTATCGATAATTTATCCGATGGTAATTTATTGGAATTCCACTGCAACAACTCTTGTTCAGAAGACAAAAATTTTACCAAAGAGAAATTTTCCAATCCATCGGTATTAAGAATTGACAGCCACTTATCCCAGATCGATCTAAACATATAATATTTTTTAAATACAATCTTTAATGTTATTCAATACAATGCATATTATCTCGCACTTTCTACTTTCTTCAGTTTCGCTCGGTAAATAAGTGAGGCAAGCTGCTGCTAATGTCGCCTTGACTGGAAGAATTTTAAGTTCTTCTGATTCAACAGTTAATTGATTTTGCCAGTGCATGTATTCATCATGCAATCTTCCAACAAGTTCTTGCGCTGCCCTCAAAGTGTTCTGTGCAGCTTGTAGTTTTAATTCGATCTAAAAATAATAATGGTAAATGATTAATGAGAAAATTAAATTGGGAATGGTAAATTTGGGTTGTACTTGTGCAGCTTCTTGCGTGTATTGATTTAATTGTCCAGACAATGCAGCAACTTTATCATCCACATTAGATAATCCGCTACTTAACTCCGACATTTGTTCTTCAGCTAATTGAAGATTTCTAAAAATACAAGTGTTATGATCATCCTCCTTCAAAATAATTGTTATTCAATACTCACTGCATCAGTTGTTTGTGTTCCTTTTCTAAAGGTTTTATCTTTTCTACGACTTGGGCATATTTCACATTTGCAGTAACCCATGCTGCAAGCGGTGCAGCTGCTGCAGATGCCCTTTGAGCTGCTTTTGCGGTGAATGATGCTGATTTATTTTTGAGTAATTGTTCGACAGCTAATCTGCTATCGACTGTTATACGAGTTGCATCAAACATTTTGATGTCTTCCTGCAAAATATGTAATCAATAAATAGACTATCAATGTATATAAATAAAAAATTGTAAAAAATGACGATTTGTCTACCTTTATTCCTCGTTTTGCGAGGAAGCTTTTCATGCTATTCCATGATGTATCTAGAATACCCATTAGTCTAAGGACTCCTTCTAAAATATCTCGAATAACATCAGGGGGTGCTCTCAAAGACCTAATTTCTGATAATGATTCTCCTTTTATGTCACCAACTGCAGAACGCGCAGCTTGCAGTAGCGGTTCTACTTCTTGGAGTTCTATATCAATTTCTTTTTTCCTAAAATATTACATAATAGTTACTAAGTTAGTTTTGTTAAAGAATTAACATAAATACCTCTCCATTAACAATGTATTTTTCTTTTCTGTTTCCTCACGAAGTTTGAGCATTTCGCCCCTGTGAGTTGTGGCACTTCGCATAGTAGCTTGTATCATATCCAATGCTTTTGCTGCTTGTTGCCTTTTCTCAGTTAAATTTTTATCCTATTAATTCGAATAAATTACTATACTCATGGATATCTTTATTGAAATCAAAGTGACTTAAATTTATACCTGAACAGCGGCATCAGCTTCCAAGCCGGCAACCACCGATCTAGCTTCAGTTAATTTTTGGACACCAGCCTAAAATTAGTATCAACATCAACATTCAATTTTAAACTGTCAGATTGCTTCTAAAGTACCTGTAGTTTTTTCTGGCTTTTCATAATATTAACAGTTTTTTCTCTAAAAATTTTTCTGTAAGTTTTAACATAATTTAGAAATCTTCGCGAAGTGGCTAGATGTCCAGTAGCTAAATGTAGATCAATAAAATTACTAGGTATTTCATACTTAAATCCTTCTAGCGGTTCTTCTTTAGATCTGTACAAAATAGAAAAACAAAAAGTATGAAATTGGATACAAATGTACGTATATAGCGTCAGATATTTACATGTCCATTATTTTTTTTGGCATGTCGTTTAAGACTTCTTCGCTCCATTCCGTTAAATTTTTAACACAGCAATTACGGAATAACATTGGATTACTTGCAAACAAAGTGTTTAATTCAGGACCATCAATGTCTAAGCAAATTGCTAGATGTAAGTTGTATTTTACTCCTGAAAAAAATTCATTAAGCAATTACCAATCAAATATACATATATATTAAAGTTCACTTGGTTAATGTTTAATTTTATTAATAAATTAGGCATTATAGAACTATACCTGCAAAGTTTATATGTATAGATATGAACTTACCATCGCCATATATTAGACAAAGATTATAATAAAAATTTTCTTAAAAAGTTTTTTTTGTACAAATATTTATTTGATTCTCCATTATCAATATAAGGGTAATATTAATCTACTTACTTTGCATAAATAACTCTACTGGCGTTGCAGGTTCGTTGGCAAGCCCTGTAAGGTAATCTCTTAATGGTCCAGCAAGAGATTGCAATTCTTCTCCATATAATCGTGGGATTTCTCCAGAACTTATCAAGGAACCCAAAGGTGCCATTATTCCAGGCACGGAATCTAAAGCGTGTTGTTCTATTACAAACCATACTGGCGTGTTGTCCAGCGCCGCTGTTTGCATCGCCTACAATAGAATGATTGGAAAATTATTAATTTAAAAATTAAAAATGAGAAAAGTATATTTTGTTTTACTGTTTTTAAATCTGCGAATAACTCTTTTAAGCCGTAATTTTTGCTAATTATTGGATAAATCAAATTAGCATTTCTCAGAGCTGAAGCTGCGCGTAGCGCGGCTTTTCTTCCGCATCCGTTTTTATTTAGCAATACCGCATGCCCTCCATTTTCACCTAATGCTCTTGAAGTTGCAGAGACGGCGTACAAAAGATCTTTATTTATGACTAAATCTAATAAGATGTTATCTCTGCCTAAAATATAAAAATTATAGAATTCAGTCTATTAACAATGTTATTATCATCTTAAGTTCATCTATGCTAGTTACATAAAAATATAAAGTTTTGATGACTAATGTAATTCTAAAAGACTTACTAAACTGGGTAATTCCTTTTTCGACCATGTTGAACCAATCATCATAGCTTATCCAATTCAAATTTTTAAAGCTTTGGGTTTCCATGCAGACAAAGTAACCATGGTTAATTGATCCAATGCTTCCCCAATACGTAGTCATTATTTTTTCTAACACCGAATTAAATGCAGATTTATCTGCAGTAGAAGTTAATTTGTCTCGGAATAAATGGCACAATTCACGAGCAAATACCTAAAATAATCAGTATGTTAAAATTATCTCTTAAAATAGTTTTTATCGCGTTCTAAACAGTTAAATGAAAATTAGTAAATTTTTTTATTAAATACTTGTAAAAGCCAAGAAACTGCCTCTTGTTCTTTCTGATCCGCCGTATATACCAACAAATTCAAACACCACTGTGTCAAATCTCTTGGCGTCAATGCATAATGGACATATTTAGAAGAAGAAAACAGAGATTTCAGCTAAAATATGTACATTCAATATTAGTATTTGCAGCAACACAAAAGTAAATTTAAAAATAACTTACTTCTTCATATATGTCCAGCATAGTTAATGTCAATTTATCAATTTCCTTCGGCTTCGACCAGTGTGAATGTTTTGGTAGCAAATTATTTATTATAATATTTAAGTAAAATGAATAAATTGTCTTCAAATCTTCTTTGGAAGGATACCTGAAAATGTAATACATGGAAAAATAACGATAAAAAAGTATTCGCAAGCACAAGAAAAAATGTATAGTATTTTAAAGATTAAAGTATTGTGTTTTTCTCACTTATCAATTACCTTAGTGCACAAATATTAACGATAGATAAAAATCTAGGCGAAAGTGAAGAAATAGCTTGATCTTCTACTGATGCAATAATTTGTACATTTAATAGTATGACCCAATCTAATTTTTCGTCAAAAAATCCTCCATGTGTGATTATCTGAAATTTATTGAAATATACTACATAGAATTGGTTTTAGTAATTGTTGATGATAATAATAAATTGTAGCTTAGTTTACTTGGATGAGAAGTTGAACTACCATGCTGGTTCTGCAATCATCACAATTGGCTAAATCTAAATCTTTAAAATACAACATTAATTTTTTATATCGCGCTCTGTATTCTTTCCCGCGTGTTCCAGTAACTACAAGGCAGTGCTGAAATAATACAAAATATACTAATATCACAACTGTACACCGCAAAATTCGAAACAATATAAAAATTTACCTGTTCTAATATATCCAAAACATGTTGAGCACTCAAGAGGTCGTTGCAATTCACAATTACCAGTTTTATGTCCTCTTGCTCTAATATAATAGATTCGACTATAAGACGTTCTCCACATCCTGCAGGAGCTACTATTAGTAAAGCATCATTTTTGTCATCAATCAAAATTTTTTTGAAGCTTGCACAGGTAGCTAGGACGTCTGGTGTTTCAACTAGTGGTAAACCGTTTTTTCTTGGGTCAACTGAAAGAAATATTATATAATGTAAAAAGTTTTGTTTGTAAAAACACGATTAATTAATATATAATTTTCTTACCGCTTGTTGATGGCATTCTCAATCTGTATATATCTAAGCGTTTAGTTTTGTGATTGAAATAGCTTTGTAAAGGTTTGCTTTGATCTGGAAGATATTCACCAATCCAATCAAATACCTAAAAATGAATTTACATAGAGAACTTGAGTAATATACAATACAAAAAATCATTGAAAAAGTATATCGGCTTTTTGTACCTTTCTCGAAATAACAATATTTGGTAAATCTTTAAGCTTACCATTCTTGCAAATTCTCCTCTTGCATCAGAATCTAAAAACCCTCCAAGACCATTTACAAATTCTATAGCTAATTCTTGTTTGTTAGAAATTCCATTCATCCTGTTTAAGGCAGATTTCACAAGACCAACTCGCGAAGGACTAATAGACCTAACAAAAAAATAATTTATGTCGAAATTGTTTCATTAAATTAACTATTCGATATTTTATTACTTGATTTCGTTTTTATAAATCCAGTCCAACGCATTTGTTAAATTATTTTCCAAGAAGTTATTTAAAAATTGACGGTTAATTTCAGGCTGAGTTTGCAACCAAGAAGATACTAATAACTGAACATCTAAATCATTATCACTGTAATAACAAATAATTATATAATGCAATAAATGAAAACTAATCGTAATAATTATTGACTAGCATTACCTAAAATGAATAATGGCCAATCTAGAAACTGTAGCTGGTGATGCATGTACCAGTTCATGTGTTTCAAATAAGAAATTTATGTTATTACCAAATTGGATTCGCCAACCAGATGGCAAAGTTAAAATTTTATTATCATCCAAAACCGAATTCAATGATTCAATCCATTCAGGGTCAATATCGCCATCGCAAATAACCCATGACCAAGCATCTAATACAAAATAATTGCAAATTTATTAAAATTAAGTATTCAAATTTTTATTTAGATTAATTCCATTTAAAATTTATACCTTCTGATTCATCATGAGCTATCTGAGCAGTTCTAGTTAGAACTCCGTCTGTCCATTGTCTGGTGTCAGCATCAGTATGACCCAAAAGCATTTTTTTCGGTAAAGCTTTTGGAGAAATAGTATGACTTTTTACTCTGTTTGATAGAAAACTCAAAGCCTATAAGTAGAAATCAAATGAATCAAACCATTTGAAATAAGAAGAGTATTTTTGCGTAAAACATACGTGTTTCAGTAAATTTATTATTGTTGTTTTTCCTGTTCCAGAGGGACCGACCAAAACAACACCCATGCGTTGCTGAAGTTGTTCATATAAATCAAAACATTTTGAAATCTAAAGATTTGAAAAATGTGTTACTTGAATAACTAAGTAAATATTATCACAATATAGTTATAAGTTCGGTTTCCTTCATTACCTGAATAATATTAGGTTGCAAATTCAATTCAACAAATGCTTTCTGCAAAGCTATTTCTAATTCAGCGTGATCAAAAGTTTTAAAATTAACTCCAGGAAAGACATCCTTAATCAATATATTAAACCTAAACATCCAAAAACAATAAATAAACATGTATTTCAAATAATTTCAATTTATTTCCAAAAACATACTTGACGCAATCTGAATGTGTTAGTTTGGATATCGTATTAACTCTCAAACCTTGAACAGCAATTTCAATTTCTAAATCTTCTGAGACATCACCTTTGTGTTGTTTTCTTACAGATGCTAATGTACTGCCGCACCATCCAAGAATTGCCTTTAGAGCTCTTAAACCCCAATCATAATGTTGTTGAGGAGAAAGTAATTTACTAAAATATATAAAGATTTATGTAAACTATTTACAAATACAGGTTTGTGTTCGATGCTTTTGGAGTTAGATTGTTCTAATTGTTCGACAAATTCAATTATTTCTCCAAATTATTACAAAATATCTAAATGCTATATCTTTATGCATATTCCTATCTTACCTTGCCAGATCAAAAAGTTCCACAAATCGATCAGCAATTGTGTCAGCACAACGAAATCCTTCCGCGAAAAGTAAAACTCGTGCAATATCACTCGGTTTGGGTGAAGCCATCACTACAGGTCGAAATAGAGCTTGTAGATTTGCTGGTAATCTATTTCTACCCCCATATGCAGCACCACTCGGGTTCAGAGTCACAAATACACCACAGTTAGAATCTAGCAAGATCTGGAAACACAAAATATAAATTAAGTCATTTTTTTAATTTATCTGGCTGATTTTTCTGTGAATAGCACAACCTAATGCATAATTTTACCTTTTGTCCTTGTAATTCAAGTTCTGGATCTTTATTTTTTATAGCAGCTTGTAAAGGCTGCAATAACATTGATACTGCTGATAACGTTGCTTCTTGAAGACGATTGAACTCATCAAAACAACCCCATGAACCGCAAAGAGCTAGCCCAGTAAGTATTCTGCCCATAGCTGTTGCATCTATACCCTGAAAATATAAATATTTTTTTCAATATTTTGTGTCACAAAAAGGACATTAATAAATATTATAATTAGTTTAATCAAAATACCTCATCACAGTTAAAAACAAGAACATGTCTTCCAAGCATGGACCCCATAGATTTAACGCACTCTGTTTTACCAGTTCCCGCAGGTCCAACTGGATTTGCTCCAAGTCCCAAATTCATAGCCTTAGTAAAATAAATAACATAAAAATAAGTCAGAATATCAAATAAAAATAATTGTACGAAAGTACTTTAACAACCTGAGTCAATATCAAATAACATTTATGGGTCAATGATGTATGCACAAGTCTTGGACTATTTCCTAAATACTCGTAACTGTATGGAAATTCAGCATGTACCATCCTAATAATTGCACATCCTTGCTTATTCAAATAAAATCTAAAAATTAAAAAAATGCAGATTATAGTTGTAAGCATATAAATGAAGATAGGCACCTAAATAAAAAATTTTAATACCGAAGTTGACTAATCCAATGCCAATCTTGTGTACTGGAGACATTATATTTCAAAAGATCTTCGACTATTGATATATGATGAATGTGCTCAATTAGCAAAGCTTTCAATTTCAAACCAAGAATCTTTGTTTCTACAGAATTTTCATTTGGATTTGAACTACTTAAATCAAGTGCGCTGCTTGTATAGTTATTTAATTGGATCTGAAAACATTTTAAATATAACAAATACTTTATAAATTAATTACATTGAATATCAAATGACTTTAATGTTGTGTACCTTGAGTTTCTCCAGTAAAGAATTTAGAGATCTTTCATTAATAGCCTTTTCGCAACGTGTAGTAAAATTGATGCATTCTGCAAGACATAATAATTGTGCCGGAAAATCTAGTGCTTTATCGCCACTTTCTGACGATTGAACACATTTCACCAAAGTTGTACGTAATGTGGAACGCATTTCGTTTACCAATTCACCTAACCAAATCTGTAATGATATATGATTTGTATTAATATTCATCGTACTAGTATTTATCAAATATATCACTGATGAACATAAATAAAAAATCACATTTTTTGACGCACACATACATATGTACAATGATGGTTTATTAGTATAATTAACTTCCCGTAAGGCAAGTTATAGTAATCGCAAAAAAATCTTTATATATCTTTACGTTTCAAAACACTCTGAACATTTTGGCATACCTTAGAAAAAATGGATATATGTGTGTGTGTGTATGTGCATGTATGTGTGTGTGCGGATACAAATTTTCGTCGACGATTTCGGGAACACGGATGAAGCGATTTGAATAATTCAAAAAACATTGGATTCGTATTGATAAGGAGAGGTGCTGATTAGTTTTTGCCAAAGGCAGGTCTAGCCGTTCCGAAGATATGGGCAAAAAGTGCCAAAAACGGTAACTCAGTTTTTAAGAGAACGGGGCGTCCGATTTGAATAATTTGAATAATAAGATGAAGAACTGATCAAATTTTCATGGAGACAGGTCTAGCAATTTCGAAAATCTAGTAAAAAAAGTAAAAAAAAATGCCATTTGGCAGTCAAAAATAATCATTACACATTGCACATCAAATTATCAGATATTTTATAGAGATTTTAAGAATAAGTATAAATTTTGTTTACATTCCTATGGGTTCCGTACCAATGTTTATCCGTAAGACGGCGACGCGGCGCTTAGATGCTTTGATATTTCGTCTCTATGCAGTTAAAGCAGTACGATTGCTTTGAAAACAAGTTCAGAATGTCCAAAATATTTCAAAATAAATTTTTCTTTAAAGTCTTTTTTTTCGAAAAAAAGTAAATTCTTGTCAAAAATTTATAGTTTCTCAGAAATCTAATTTTTCAGAGTAATTTTTTTTCAAAAATGTTAATCTTTTAAAAAAAAAATTGGTACGGGAAGTTCGAGCAATTTGCTTTAAGGCACGATGCCATGCGCCCCACTAGTTTATTTTTATTTCCTGTGTATTTCTAATTTTACCTCAACTGGCCCCGTCATTTCCACGGGTTTGTCGAGGGTAACGATTTCCCCTTCGGCGCTGCATAGTTCGGTGACTCTGCGCCCGGTGTCCTTTCCGCTGCCTTTGACGGTGACCGAGTGGACGCCTGCGAACAACTTGCGCAAGTGTTTCTGCAGGGCATCTTCACGACTTACCACTTCCAACAGTTCTTCGTCGCCGAGGAAGAAAAATCTTGGGAAAGCTGATCTTTTAGACTACGAAAATGAAATAAATATTAAATAATTGAATTAAATTAAAATAGAAAGTAATATTGTAGCTAGTACACACTTTCACACACATATATAAAATTAAATATAAAATCCATGATTGCTATCAAATTAAGTAAATTTATAAATTACAGCTAATATTCTTGTAAAATAATATTTTGCTATATTATTATCAATATTCTTATTATTATATTTTTAGCATATTTATATAGTAGAAACTTTTCAGGTATTGATCTAATTATTAATTAAAAACTAAAGTTAGATAAGTTAAATTTATTAGATTAGTTGAACATCTAAATCACCTAACTTTGGTTCTTCTATTCAAAAGTTGAATTAATAAAAGTAAGAGAAATCTATTTATTATATGTCTTTTACACACCCAAACATTATATACGTAATATGTATGTTTGTGTGCGTTAGGGTCTTGCATAACACTACAGACTTGTTTCGAGAAATTTTACATGATCATTTTTCAGATTTATATATCTTTTAGCAATATGTTTCCAAGTGAAAATAGCCCTTGCCCGGCATTACTTCACCAATAAAAAGTCAGCCCTATTAGATTAATTCTAATAACAAAATCATCAAATATGGATGGATTAACCATCATCTAAAAAATACGAAGGAGAAGTTTCAGCCCAACAGCTCATAGGACATAAGGTTCTGATTGCTATTAAAAAATATAATATATATATATATATATATATATATATATATATAAAATGTTAAATATAAATTTAGATAACTATAAGTATTAAATAATAAATTGAGAATTCTACCGTGAAATTCAAGTCATTGCAAATTAAACTATTTTTTAAGAGTAAAAATTATAATAATATTATATAGTATAATATTTAGATCTGTAGTATTATTTAACGCACATATTTCCGTTCAAATATTTAAATACACGATATGATAAATATAACGAAATTTTCATTTTTTCCTAGCAATCTCCTTTAATATTTCCAATGTACATTGAAACAAATGCCGGCTATATAATTTGAAATTATTTTGCCTTTTTGTGAAGTTTTGACAAATTAAACATTAGAAAATAAAAATATAACAAGTATTAAAATCATTACTATGAAGGATAAAATAGTTAAGTTATGCAGATCATTATTTTCAAAGAAGTGTATGAGTTGCCCGAAACCTCCGAAGACAACTGTGCCAAAAACAAATCCAAAATGGGCCCCTAAAGATAAGGTAACCCACACAGGACAAAAATGGGACGACGATGATTATCGATTATGCAGATTTGTCAATCATCCAAAAATTGTGAATCCAAATTTTCCATTGCCCTTTGTATGCACCGTTAATAACAAGGCGATATATACAACTTTAAGAATTGTGTATTGCGATGGTGAAGGAACACATCCACGTATTTTCATAAATATGGATAAACCACATTCGATTGGATATTGCAGTTATTGTCATAAATTATTTGCAAATAGTGTCAAGTCAAAATTTACTGGAACTTATTGCGATTAATGTAATAGAAATAAAGTAATAAATTGTGGGGAACAAATGTGTTTGAATTCATCAACTCCTTCATATGTAGGCAAAAAAACAATTAAATTCAATATTAAATTAACAAAAAATTATATTTTCTGTAAAATTGATCTTTTTATATTTAACCAAATATAAGAAATAGAGTGTAGTTTAGGTATATCGCCAAAATTTTTAAAATAGGTTTTTTAAAGAAAGTTATATAATACTAATTAAATGTATTACCGCTAAGAAGTCATTCAGGCTATTTTGGCAGAGAGTCAACTGCTCAAGAAGATTTGTCAGCAAGGCGTGTACGTTGGGTACTCGGCACAAGGTGACAACACGTGGGTCCCTTGATGTATGTTCCATTATATAACGAAAATCTCTGTCTAAGCGCAGAAATCTTCCTTGCTCTGACCTCAAAGTACCAGCTCCAAATACTGGTTCCAGATAAACCCACCTGAAAACGTTTTAAATATAAAATATTAAGAATAGTTGAAAAGTTGAATTCTATTATTATTAAAATTTAAATCATGTATAGTCCTTACTTTCTTTGTATCACATTTAGCTTTGTTAAGTATTGATCCAAGTCATCCAGTCGTCGTTCCCAAATTTGAGCTTGATCAGCAAACGCTTCATAGTTTGTAGAACTTTTTATGGATTGCAATAAACATTGATTATCTCCAATCTAATAATATACAAATTTAAATCAGAATAGTGAAGTTTGTGCCTGTAAAATATTTTCAGAGCTTACCTTATTCAGTACATCTTGATAATCTTTAATAATTTCTATAGAGTTTCCTTTGGTATCAATATGATGCCCTAAAGATAATTTTGCAGTTAATCCCCACTGTTCAAGTTCAGTTAAAGCTCCTCTAACAACTTGTTCAGATGCAGCTTGTTTTGCAATTTTCTAAATAAAGAAATAAATAAATTGAAATATTAAATCTAAATTATTTGTCCAAAACAATTTACCTGCAGGTCATTTGCGGAAGCGATAATGTTGCCAGCGACTGATAAAAAATCACCGAGAACCAATGCTTCTAAATTTTTATATGGTACACCTATTAAATTCAACACTTGTGTCCAATGAAGAGTTGTAAATGAATCTCCGTGTAAGAATTGTATTGCCGGTAACATTGACTGCAATAATAATTAAAATCAACTTTTATATGCAATCTTTATGCAGAAACACTATATTGTACCTGATAATTATCAATTTCTTTGTGTATTCTATGAATAATTGGATTCATTTCAACATCACCTAACTTTTTTTGCCAGGAAGATAAAAAGTCTTCCAGTTTATAAGCACGCTTGCGAAAAATAATCCACTCTTCTCCACCGATCTCGGTTAACTCTAACATAAAATATGGCCATGTAAAATATATTTTTAATTATTTAGATAAAGTTAAAAATGTACCTTTTTTAAAATCACCAAACATTTCATACATTTTTGTTTGCCTGCCCATATCATTTTCGACTTCTTCACAAAATGATAAATCTGGTGGATCAATATGAAAAGTTTCGCAATCCAACCTGTCAAGAAAAACGAATATAATAAAATTCATACATTATTCATTAAATATCTTACAGAAGCTGGTTTTTCTGTTCCATTAATTGCTCCCAATGTAACGATTTATCTTTTAAACTATTCATAGATCGGTCCAAAGAATCCAATCCTTCATCATCGGCATCAGGTGATGCTGCTTGCTGCCAACGTATCCAAAACTTTTCCATTTCTTCTTTGAGATTATCCAATTGTGACGTGACTACTAATTTGATTTCCTCAACCTGAAATATATAAAGTCCTAATATAAACACTGAAAAAAAAAACAAAACTTGTTGTTAAATAATAGACTTACTTGCTTTTCAAGAACTTGACTATGGTTTTTGAGTGTATTTTGAAATCTTTCCCAATTACTAGTTAATTGTGAAATAATTTCAACACGTTCTTTACACCAAGAAGCTAATGTTGAGTTCTTTTTCTGTATGCTATCCAGTAGATCTTCCATCTAAAATATAAATTAAAATATGATATTCAACATATGACATGGAAAATCAAGCCAAAATAAATATTAATTTTTCTGCAAAATATCATATGAAAAACCATGAATGATGTAATTGTATTTTAAATATTACATAAAATACCTGTTTGTTGCTTTTAATTATTTTTTCATGACGTTCAGTAGACTCCCTGATATCTTTGGACGATGTTGCGGGTTGTTGCAATATTTGCATAGATTCTTTCACGAAAGTTTCCAAAATTGCAACGTCCTGAATATTAAATATACTTAAGTAAATCAAGTTTTTTTGTTTTGACTATTAAATTTACCTCTAAAATGGATGCCCGCAATGATGTTGATAATGCATCCCAATATAGGCGACTATGCGACTCGATGTTGGTTCTTAGCAACGATAAGTTGATTTTAAAACATTCCACTTTTTCTTCAGAACTATCATATGTATAAATCAAAGAACATTTTTCAATACAGATTATATACACTTTAATTATAAATTCTTCATTTACCTCGTAAACTTGGCAACTTGTTGACAAAATGCTTTGCACGCTCGAAATTCTTTATCCCAATGTTCCCAGTTTGTGAGATGTATTTCACATAAAGCATCAATATCTACACATCCAAAAGCCACCCAAGGTTTCCAAGAATTTTTGAATTGTTCTAGTTTTCCAAAAACGGTTTCTGCCCTCGCAAATAAAGGGCCAAATCTATTTGCATTTCGATCTACCATTATACGAAATATAGATTCTGAGGGATCGGAATATTCGGCAAGACCTCTGAATGTTAATGGTATTGATAGAAATTTTTTGAGTTGTGTATAATAACGCATTCTTATTTCTTCCATTCTTGGTATGAATTGTAATTGTTGTTGTCTGGAAATATTGAGAAATGATTTAACTAGCATATAGTATATAAACTTTCTAAACATATCTTACCTAAAAACAAGGTCAATTGTGATTTCTGGCAAATATTGGTTCAAATCCTCAATGCCTTTTTGATATTGCACTTCTAAAACTTTATATAATTGATGATCCCAATGTAATCGCCAAGTTTGTAAATTTTTATAACCTTGTCCTTCAACTTTTGTCATTACATCTCGAATAAATTTAACGTTATCACGCCAAATATCTTGTTCTTTCAATAAATCAGCATTTAGTAATCCTATGACCTAAAAATAAAATTTTGGGAGTTTGGAAATCATTATAGTTTGGGTGTAAGTTAACTTTACTTTCAATGACATATTACATTACAAAAACTTATAAAAAATCTCATCAAATACAACGGATTTAATTAATCTTTATTCAAGATCTTTAAAAACGTATATTCTTTATTATACATTATATAATTTTCAGCAGCATCCAATAAAGCCTTGATTAAACTAAATATTAAAATATAACGTTGAACGCTAAATAAAAATTAAAAAATCGGAACCAAACTGTGCTTGCTCTTAAACGACCTCCAAGAATACCAAAATTCACCAACTTTACCTTTTCACGTATTTTAATATGCTGTTCAGCTAAAATATTATTATCGTTTGCCAATTTTTTGGCAACAGTTCGCAATTCCGCCAAATAATCTTCGACACCAGGATCTCCCCAAGAGACCGCGCTCTGACGTTCGACCAGGCGCGAAAGCTCCAGGGCTCCTGACAGCATCATCGGACGCTGGGAAGGTATCATACGTTCGCCGATCGTGTTATGGAAATTTGCAATCTGAATCAATAAATAATAATAAATTGAAATAATAAATAAGCTCATTTTTTCAAAATTTCAATTGCCTAAACGCCATAGTTATGTCGATACTTGTTCAAAATATGAATACTTTACTTCAAACCGTTTTTATTCAGAAACAAATACATATTTTCAAAATCTTACACCGGTTAGCTCTCACAGGATTAATTACAAATGCTCGTAAAAAATAGTATAAAACCAACCCAAACACCATGGCAATTTAACAGATGAATCTGTTAGTTCCCTGAATGGAATAAGCATTAGCAATAGACTATATTTTAGTAAACACTATATCAGTTAGCAAGAAAACAATCCATGTCTCCAAAATGTAGAAAATTGTTTTAAACAAAAAAGAAAATTTAATCTACCTGTTCCAATGCTCTAGCATTTGCTGCATGTTTACTAGCAGCTTCAACAATGCCACGAATGGGTGGAGGGATAGGGTACCCGAGGGCAACTAGACCCCGAGTTTCCGAGGAAAGACTCTCGAGGCGAGGGCTGTAAGTGACCCTCATCCAGCTGCCACCATCAAATTGAACAACTGGCGCTGTATCATCCAACCTGGTAATCAAGTATGTTGATCAATAACTTATTATTATTATATAATTATTAAGCTAATAATTATTAAGCCAATAATTATCAACACATCAACTACTTGGCACTGAATTTTTTTCGCTGAAGATTGAATAGCAAAATGATAAAGACTAATAAATTAACATACTTGACTTCATTGGTTTCAATCTCATGAAGTGTATCTTCACACCAGGTATCATAAGTATTTTTCATAACACGTTGGACCTCCTTTAGAAGCCCATTTGAAGCATTTTCCAAAGGTTTATGACCAGCAAGATCTCTCATTGTTGCTATATTTACTTTTTGAACTTCTTTAACCTTTTAGTGAATATTAAATATGAAAGAATACTTAATTTATTTGTTTGTAATAAAGTAGATATTCCGAATCATTTCATTAACTTTTAGATGCAAAATTTAGTATTTTTAAAAATATAAAATATTATTCCATACCTGATTTTCAACTTTGCCGCACCACTGCAAAGTTTGCAAAATCATTGGTATTTCCTCTTCTGAATTTGGATCAACTGGAGGATTATTTACTTGAGACTCTAAATTGTCTACAAGTCCTTGTAAGGAACTGCATAACATTTCTCGTTCCGGTTTAAGGGCATTTTGCACACCTTTGCGACCCACAATAGACCCGCTCGAGGAGAACACATTTAGCATCTTGAAAGAATTAATACATTTGGTAGCGAATCGATTTAATTAATTATATAGTTTAATATCAATAATAATCATTTACTTTTGTTGGATCATCTTTTACTGATAATAATCTTGATTTTATGATTTCTGACAGACGATCATCAGCTGGTATCAAAGATAGCTCGAAGGTTTTTATACATTTTTGCCATTGATTTTCAGTGTACGTGTCAACATTTAAAGCCTCCACACCTAGAGAGAAATTTGAACAATTATTATTATATTTTATATTAGTATAATTTTATTTAATTATTTTTTATCATTAAAAAAATACCTTTAAATGGATTTAAAACAGTCCCGATTTTGAGAACTGATTGATCACTGAATGGTAACCAACGGCATATATTTGTGTATGTTTCTCTTATTGATTTAATCTGAAATTAACAGGAATAAATAATAACCAAGATACTATTATATATTTACTATCTAAATATATAGTTATATAACTAGAATTCAATAATAAATTAAGGAAATACTAAACAGAATCCAAAATAACCAATAATTAAGTCATAATATCATTTATATTAATTTCATTAATAACACAATATTTTCATAACATTTTGGTGTATAATATATTTATAAAACTTATAAATATTTTTATTATAGTATACTTACTTCTTTTAATCGTTTCGTGAAACTAAGGCAATATTTTGCGTTGTGTGGAGGTCCTACAAAAAATGATTTTATTTTGGCTTATTACATTTTTAGATAGTATATGAAAAAGTGTATATCTTGCTAATCCCTATAGATAGAGTTTAACTGTTTACTTTCCATAGAAATTATCATAATCAAAACTAGAATTAAAAAAGATAATAAAAATTTTTTACTAACCGACCCACGCATGTACGCTATAATTAGACCAAAACAATTTCGTTAAAGATTCGCAACATTCCAACCAACGTTCGCAAAAAAACAAAGCACTTTCCAAAATTTCTCCAGGACTTTCTTTGTCCCACAATGGCAAGGACGATAAGCGAGACTGACAGTTATCCACAACAGCATGTCCTATGATAAATGATTATTTATTTAATACAATTACTATTTTGCATTCAATAATATTTATATTTTTGGTTACCTAAAGTTTCTAATAATCGTTCCATACGCACTTGAGGATAACGCGTGGACAAACGCCAGAGATCATCCAAGGAGTTTTGGATTCCATCCAGTATATCTTCTGCTTCAACAAGACTAGCACTGTCTAAATCACTAAGATAGAAAATTATAGTTTAAAATCAATATTATATTTTATAACAATTTTAAATTTTTGCCTATAAAGAGAATATGAAATTAACTGATATTGAAAAATGATTGGGGCTTGGCATCAAAATAAGTTTTAAAGTTTTTATTATTGTAAACCGTACACACCATTTATTTTGTTTATAAAATTTTAGTGTTATACTATATAAGAAGAAAAAGCATTATATAAATCATTATATAAAATAATTAAATTTACATGAAAATAATATCATAAGGTTTTTAATTATACCTAATACTCCTTGCGACAGGTTCCAAAATGTCAACAATTGCTTGCGCCTTTTCTCTTTCAGAAGCTTGTTTACCTTTAAGCGAAATCGCTGACCAATATTCGACTTCATCTTGTACGGTTAAATAAACTGCAAGATGAACAAATCTTAATTTATTCTTTGACTATTATTGCTCGATTGAAAATAAAGCAACTACTTTCGGAAAAATATCAATAATCAACTTAATCGATAACAAAATTAAGCAACTTCTAAAATCATCACTAATACCACATTGAAATTTGGACACGACTCATTATTTCAAACATTGATTATTATTTATATATAACGTATCACTTCATAAACTCTTTCATTATACAAAGTTTGATGCAAATTAACAACTAATTACTAAAAAAACCGCCCAGCCGATCTTTACCAAAAGCTAATACACGATTCCCAACTGAAACCTGATACATAGCCTTTGAATTTCAAAAAATGATTGTAGATTTTTGGCTAAAATTTTGGCTTAAAATTTTTGGCGAGTTTTTATCAAGTTTCATCAAATGTATTTTCAAGTAATTGGTGATTATAGTTTCATCTCAATTAAAGTTTATTCATACCTGCTGTATCTCCTGAAACAATAACGTTAGCTTTTAAACCGGCTTGCAATCCATTCACTAATTCAATGACAGAAGAACACCAAGAATCCTAAAATGTTATAAAAAATAAATATTAGTCCTGTGAGCTGATATTGCGATGATACTTCTTAACTGCATGGCTTAATTATTATATAAAAACCTTTTGAAGAAGTGGTGTATAAACAGCTGTCAAAGCATGATACAAAGAAACACCGGCACTTCCTTGAAGAGAAACCAAATTCAAACAAAAATCATCTTTATTTTCTTTATTCAAAAATTGTTTATAAAAAGCCAAACAGGTTCCTTTGCGGTCAATATCCAAAACCTTTTCAAAAATAATAGTTATATAAAAAATCAATTTATTGAAACTGCTCATATGATACATATAAAACTGCACAACTAACCTCTGTTTCAAAATCTAAAACACCATCGATTTGTCTAACTAATAATACTAAACATTTGTCACTATCCAAAAATTTTAATAATCCTCTACTTAGTTTCCATTCCTCGTTTGGTTCTATATCGAAAAAATGAGCTAATATTCAAAACACAATTAATATTAATTTTAATTAATAACCATCATTTAAATATTAAATTTAAAATGCACATACCCGAAGCCGTAATAATAAAATTTAACTGATTTACCATAATAATAAAAAAAAATTATGTATTTTAGTGCAATATTTAGTTATTTTTATATATTTTACGTTTGCCGTGCGTATATATAAATATAAAGAGGCATTGTTTGCATTTCTTGTTACCCTGGTTACTGCCAAGTAAAACTTTGGATTCTCTTAATATTAATGTGAATTATCATTAATTAAAATATTTTAAATATTAATAAATATATGAAGTGAACATCAATATACTATATACATATTAAACTGTGCAACCCCGTTAAGACGATAGCGTCTTATGCTTTACACCTGGACCGCCACATTATCTTTATCGCATAATACCAAAAGTCCGATTCCTGGAAAATTGTCTTAACGGGATTTCACTGTTGTTTAGAGCCTTATCAAAGAACCCAATTGTAATAAAAACTAAAAATCTATTGATATAATATTCATTTATACATCATTATATATAGCCTAGTTTTTGTGGTTTGTATGTAAATTAGATATATAAATGTATACTGATGTATATTGATTTATACATCTGTCGGGTGATTCCACATATCAACATTAACACACCACAATTGTATTATATGAGAATACAATACTTAATTGTTAATAATATATACAATGTTTTCAATTCAGTATTTTGTAGTTAAATCTTCTTATCTGTTTGCCTTCGAAGGTGTTGGCTTCTTGACCGGTAGACCAGAAATAAGGTCGAGTAAGGTACCAATGTTTATAATATACCTGAAGCCTGACCCCCTCCACATATTAAGGTCCCTAATAGTAAGGACGCTAGGGTACCTCTTTGCTACTATTTTGCAATAGTATGAGAGCTGGTGTCTATGCACATCATTATATATGGCTTAGTCTTTTTAGTTTGTTTGTAAATATATATATATATATATAAATAAATAAAAAAAAAATACAAAAATATTTTCATTATAAAGCAGTATTTATTACAATAATATATATTAATAAAGATATATAAAAATTGTTAGAAGCCTCTCGAGGAAGTTTCAACATTCGTGAACACCTGACCTCGTTCTATATTAATATTTTAATAATACAATATTATATTTATTATTAAGATTATGAAAATACATAAAAGAAATTCAATAAATGATTATTATGAATTGTAATTAAAGGATATTTAAATTATATGTTTTAATAAAGTTTTGAAACTTTATGGAAATATAAGTATACTTATATAGTATTTATATTATATAGTATTCATGTTACATAGTGTTTATATTGTAGGCATACAAAATTTAATGTTAATATAAAATATATATTGAATGAAAATATATATATAAATTATTTTACGGCAATAAAGCATCTTAATCATGACTGTAAAAACATGATTATAAAATATTATTTTTCTTTTTTTTATACAATGATACACAATATAAATATACTGCAACTTTAAATTGACTAATAGTGCACTATCACCAAACTTATGACAAGCAGCCAAAATTAATGATAAATGTAATTATTAGGCCTAATCTTGGATAAGCTATCTCTTTCAACTCGTAAATCTCATCGAATCATTTCGTAATACAAAATTACATTCGACAAATAACATAAATATATTACCTCATAACAAATATACACTAAGATGTGCATAATTATCCCAGAATAGTTAACTACATGAATTTTATTTCTGCAATCTCATTGAATAATTTATATAAAATAATGACATTTGATTTTTACAAAAGATTACTTTTGATTATTATAAATTGATAACGTTATTTGGCTGCCAGATCGGCACAATGTTTCCTCAAATGTCTTGCATAGTCTATCATGACAGTGGTGTGAGCCGCGTCCACTATAATTCTGGGCAGCAGGCCGCGCATGTCCATGCTCATCAGCCAACGGAATTCCGTGGTCGCGCCGCCGTTCAGGGGCGTCAGGGACCAGCAGCCGAGGCGGGTGTAACCTCTGATATTATTAAATCATTGATACAATTTAATATTAAATCAAGATATTATTCACATTTCTTAATGACCCGTTTTAAAATATTTGTCAATGCAATTATCAATTGCGTTCACTATAAATTAATTGGACACAAAATTATACTGTAATTATTTTCAACCTCAATCTCAGCTAATAAACTTCGAGCAACTTTGTGTAATTTCTAGTCAATATAATAAAAAACAAAGAGTAGCATGTGTAACCAAAAACGCAAATGAAAACGTATTAATTTATAATAATAAAGTAATTAGTGCATAATATATGCAATCAATTTTGTTTAAAGGATCGTTTAGTTTTAATGTTAATTATTCTAGATTATTTATTTCCGTTACAGTTTCAGAGATTTTTAGGTATTAAAATTATTGGCAAGTTAATATAATCTTTTATAACGTGGTATGTACAAGATGTCCCATAACTCAACGTCAAACCGAATTGGGTGAAAGTATTGATCGTAACTACCATGAAAAAAATCAGGAAGAAAAATTATGCCATGTAGTTCGAAAATTATGAGCGTTTTTAGTACAACTTAAAGCTGTTTTAAGACTGTGACTATTACCAGATAAATGTGGTTAATTTTTGATAAATGTGTTCATTTGAACTATGGATCCATAATCCAAAATAACAGTTCTAGCCATAATTGAAACCACAATTGCCTAAAGTTTTCTCAAATTAAGTCTATTAGTTAAACTATAAATTTAAAATTTTCAAAACGGGTCAACTTTAAACGGCTCTCATTCAAAAGAAAAATTACTAAAGTGTGGTTTCATCAAAAGTTTGCGCGTTAGATTATGATTATAAAATAGTAAAAATGTCAAACAACATCTTTAGGGCAATTGCCCTATATTACGATACTATACTATATTGCCTTATATTAATATATCAAATAGAAGTAGAACATGTTTTCAAGTATCTTTTTTATCCGTTTCGACATATGATCTTATATCATCTTCGGGGTAATATAAACTGAAGTACTTTAATTAAAGTAAAACTTAACTAAATTTTAACAATTTACTATATACTTTGTTAATGTAAATCGAAACAATGTAACGAAATCAGGTCATATATTTATATATACACTAAAATATTTTCGGACTGCAAGATAGAGCTAGAAATATACGTTCCGTTTTGTATTAAAATTGTAGCCATGTCTTACAAAATGATAGTTTTTTTCATTCTGCTAAGTATCATTGTATTTCTAATACGGTACCTGATATATTTACTAGTCTCTGGTCCAAGGGGATGTTCCACGGATTGTCCTGCACAAACCATGCTGGCGCCTCGCATACCGTAATGTCTTAGGTTTACGAAATCCCGAGGCGAAACCAGACCCCCGCCTCCTCCAGCAGCCACTTGGTAACTGATGTCTGTTTGATTATCTATTTTCTACATTGTTAAATTATAATTATTTATGAATAAAAAACATAATTAGTCATTTATTTGTAGATGTAACTTTCCTGCAATATTTTAGATTCTATAAAAGATGGACACCAGTCTGTGACTTGCTCGATTTTATCGAAGAGCTCTATTATTAAAATATCCGTGTCGCAAATAATCTCACCCTGGAAATTGATATTTGGGCATACACACACACATATATATATATATATATTTATATTTACTTATTTATATATACATGGGTTCACAGTACCGTGAATCTGAAAACTTTTCCAAAGAACGGATGATCCAAATATTCAACAATATCTCCGTTGTCACATTTCTTCTCAGTTCGCCATCCTTCCATATTCATAACTTTATAACAATCATCCAAATTACTTTCTCCTAACCGTATATATTCCTTGTCCTACAAAAATCCTTATTAAAACCAAACGAAAATAAGTATTTTATTGCAAAACTACCGTCAGAATTTTAACACCATCATCTTTCGACATTATTGGAGTACAAATTTATAATTTATATATGATTTTACGTCGTAGTGTTTTGTTAAATTGAATCTAGAATTGTACTCAAAGTAGAAATCATGTGATTTTTATGAAAACTCTGAAGAAGTGGGGATAATAGGATTATAGAAGAATCAATCACATAATTGGATTAAAGAGAGTTCAATGACGCTCAACCCGAATAAATTGAACATCATTAATTGAAAACTACATTTTATAAATTAATTGATGTTAATTCATAATAAATTATCGAATGTGCTCATAAAGATTCTCAAACTAATCTTAAAAAATATAATAACACGTTTAATTGAATAACAAATTTAAATATAAATAATTAATTATACAAGTACAATTTGTGTCTTTTCAAAAACATCTACGTAAATTGTTTACATAGTTTGCTCAAAAGGATACATTTTACACCTGGATCTTAAAAAACATAACATTAATGTAAATACATATGATAAACAGTCAGAACTTGAATAAACATTTTTAAATAAAAGTAATTTTATATATTATAATTTAATAACTTCAAATTGAATACATTGCATCGTAACATCATTTGAAATGATACAAAGTACATACAAAATCTATATCAATTATGGCTGTATCGATTTAGCATCTATATTTATAAATATAATTTTAATTATAATATAATGTTCATGTGTTGATTGCAATTGTTAGTTATATTATCAATTAACTATTATCTTTATCGAATTCTTTCTAAATTTTATTATTTCATTTAATAATTGTAATCAAGACATTAACATATTTATCCAATACAGCATTTGTTTATATAAAATCCTATGTTTATAAATCTACATATTATTGGCTAACATAACGTATACATGTAAATTTGATGTCGTTGTTGCATTAAAAATCTTGCAATTATGCTGTACAAAATATGGATTAAGATTTGAAAAATACTACAGTCAAATATCTCTGATTGAATACTATTATGAAAGCCTTCAACACGCGCATTTTATAGAAATTAAAAATAAATATAAAGATTAATGGCATTCTTCTACAATTCAAAAGTGCCAAAATTTTCGCAAAGATAGTATAAAATTTGTTTTAGAAGTTATCTGAAAAATAACACTTGAAATTCGATCGGCTAATCAAAAATATGTACGAATTTTTAAGTCATTTTCAAAATCAATAATAAATATTATATATATATATATATATATATATATATATAAATTTCGGTCTTACAAAAAAACTCATACACATCTGTTACAATCATATACTTCTAAAGCCGATTGATTTCTTTTTATTGTTAGTAGAATGATTAAGAACATTGAACACCATTCAGTAAATTAACATTATAAGAAATAATTCTGTACATTATTATAAGTCGAAGTGTACTCTAGGTACAAAACATATATATTCTAATAAAATATATACTATATATATTACTATATAATGAAACGAGATACAGTGCATCCATTCACACAAAACCACTACAGACAACACTATATATATGTAATAATTCGTTAGTTCCTAAATTTATTTATATGTTACAATTTCTAATATATCTATAAATTATGCCAGTATAATAGCTATTAATTGATTTCCCTATTTATAGATCAGTTTCTTTAAAATTCATTTAATCATCAGTTTTCTATGCAGTTCAAAGAGATAAATGAAAAATCATTCAGAGACAATAATATGAATTCCGCTAATGAGTTTTAGAGTTTAAAATATAAATACCATTCGAATTCAAAACAGCCGTAATATGTATATTTAGAAGTTTTTAGTTAAAGTAGACCGTAATTTAAAAATATTGCAAAAGAGGAAATGTCGACATGAAATTTACCAAAATGTGCCGCAAAATTTATATATGCATATATTTAAATCGTTGAGATTCGGAAAAATAATATTGATCAAATTTTTTGCTAGTTTTGTTCTATGATATGTAAAGCGCTGTTGAATTAAAAAATAAATAATCCAAAAAAATAAATGAAGTATCATTATTGCTATTATATGCTATAAGTACAGATATATATTACTAAAATATTAGTCTCTCGTTTATTATAGTATATAAAAATATAAGAAAAATATGGCATTGATAGGAATGATATAATTACCAGCTGAATTCGGTTCAATCAGCAATTAACCCAGAAAAAAATACTAGAGTCGAACAAAAAACATTGGAATGAAATAAAAAGTAATTTAGGGCAAAAATAAATGACATATTTTATGTGTCCTGATATGCCGTACCGCTAAATAAATATAAATTCATATATTTATTTCACTATTAAAATTTATATATTTTTATACTAGAAGTCAGTCCATATACCGTCCCTCAAAATGGGATTAGTTTTATCCTAGATCAAATAAAATTTTCTCATAATATAGACTATGACTTAAAATTAAATTGATAAAATATTCTCATGTGTCTTATTAAAAATGTTACTTTCAAGATAGCACAATTTGTCTTAAGATATAATTAACAAAATATACACAAGTATTTTATATTTAATATAATTATAGATACAAATGAAAGCTGATATCTTTTTTTAATGTATATCATAAAATATCTTACCTTTGAACTTTGTTAAGTATAATCTTAAGTAAAAAAGTTACTGCCCATAATAATGCAATCAGCTTCTAATCGGCTTCATGTCGCCTCATTATTTTTTATTCTAAATTATTCAGAACAAATCTATAGATTTAAATACAAAATAATATAGATTTTTTTAAAATCATTAAATGTAAATATTTCTTTAAAATAGTAAACAATATTTAAGTAGTTTATTAATGACTACGAAATATGACATTGAATAATTTATTTATATTTCATATAATTCTGCAGCTTCTAACAAAAAAATATCTTTCAAAAAGACAGCAAAATTATCAAATTCTGACATCATTTTTATAGCTAATATAATAAAATTGTTTGTCCTGTAAGGCATAGTTTATATATCAATGATTTTAAATGTTTTTTAAAATGAACTTTTCGTTTTAAGCTGCGGAATGATAAAAAAAATCTTTACATAAAAAGGGCATGATATTTTTTTGATAAAATAATAAATAAATCAGATTATACATTGTATATCAATAATTAAAATAATTCTTTACTATAAAATAAATATTATTTGCAATTTATATTTATGAAAATATAATGCGCAAAAAGATATCACTAGATAAAAATATTGAACCGTCATTGAAGAGTAGTGATTTTTATAAAGTATTTTATATTGTGAATGGAAGTTAAAAATAATGGTTCAAGCATTTTAAAATATATATTAAAAATATTTAGTACGTAATTTTTTACACAACAGGTAAAGCAAAAATAAAAGCTTGGTAAATGTAAATTTAATTCTTCACTAATAAAATTGAATTTCTTTATACTTTCTCCTGTTTCCGCGCCCACTTCATTACAAGTATATAATACTTTGAACCAAAATACACTAGCTCTATATCACAGCGTAATACTTTAACGACATCTCAAAAAAGTAACACGCGTCCTAACCAACGTTTTTACCTGTAACTTTTTATTATTGTGAATCTGTCAAACCTTGTCGTTTCTCTTCTTCTAACATGGCATCTAATTCATCGGTTAAATTTGCCAACATGTTTCCTATGTCGCTCAGAACATCGGCTGGCTCTGTACTTTCATGGGGTGTTATTGAATTTAAATCTGCATTTTGTGAACTTGAATGCATGTGGCCGCTTTGTCTGGATAAAGAGTTTGACCGGGAGAATTCTAGGGAACTCTGGTTGCGGTTCAGGCTTGCGTTGGCGCGTTGTTTGATGGTGCCTGCATTCTCGTTGGCGAATGGCAGACTATCGCTTTCTGTACTTGAGCTAGACTGTAATAAAAAGAATAAAATATTAATAAAATAATTTTTTAAAAAAACTTTTCTATATAACAATCTGAATGAATTGCAAATTGTACTAACGTACAATGTGAATCTTGTGAATTTTTATTTTGAATGTTCTAATAATATAAGTTAACTAACTTTAAAACTGGCGTCGCTACCATTACGCGCTTGATTTGCTAAAGTATTGATAAGCATTTGCTCTTCATTCATCCTACTGGTTCCATCTGTCCAAGATCTAGATGGCATTATACCTATAATATCATAAAAAACGTATTAGATATAATTTTACAATTACTTACGTATTTTACTTTTATTTATGGATATTTATTTATTGCATTACCTGTCGGTGGGGTACAAGGTGCTGGTGGCGGAGGTAAAGGCAGGCCTTCACTTTCCAGGCTGACGCAGCTTAAACTATCCGACGATGGATAAGCAGGAAGACTTAGCGGCAGTTGCTTATTAGATTCGTGTAAGCTCGGTAAACTTTTATTAGGTGGAGAATTATTTTCTGCATGTATTTCTACTGTGGTTTGATGTATGGAGCCTACATTATAAATACCTAAAAAAAAAGATCTATAAAAATTTTCACTCCACACACATCGGCCAATGCCAATTTTAATGGAAAGTCAGTAGCAGTAATCAATCAGTTCCTGCAGCAATAGCCTGATTTTTTATTAATACCAAGACAATTTTTACGATATTCTACCCAGACTTACCATCTAATCCTGAATTCGAGCTCTGACGTTTAGGTGGTTGCGGTGGCATTTTCTTGGTCAAATGAGGGCTGTACAAATGTGAATATTTACTAGTCGATGTTGCATATTGTATATATTCATTATAAGCTTGCTGCTGATGTTGTTGAGAATAAGGTATTTTATCATTAAAATCTTGAAAATGCGACTGAGGTACAGCCTTCGTATTGCCCGTGACTTTTGCAACAGGCCTTGGTCGAACAAATCCGCGGGGCCGTGGTAATGTTCCGCCACCTGAAAGAAATAAACAGAGTCAAAAATAAAAAAAGCGATAAAAGATATATATTGAATAGTTATTATTCTATTTACCTTCGTAACTTGCTAGTATCGAAGCCTCATTTGTCGGCGTGATATCGCCATCATCATATGACCGGCGCCACTGTTGACCTCCAGACAACATGATACTAGAGGGCATTCCAGGACCTGCACCACTAACGTACAACGCTTGTGGTCCACCTTCATTGGTAAACGTAAGGTGGGTTACAGGACCTCTTTCTGTATCCTCCAAGCTTTCTAAACTTTTTCCGCGACCTTGTCGAATCTTCAAAAAAAAAACAAAAAAATATATATAAAGTAACAGATCTGTTAAATCTCCATATTCCGAATCCGATACTGTGATGTAATCATTAAAAATTTTCAGTTATACGTAATATGAGTTTCAAATTTGCGATTGGTAAAAAAACGAATTATTTGAAACCTCATTGATGTTGTTCCTACATGTACAAAATATTTAATTTTAGAAAGAAATTTATTGTTCGTTTATTTCAATATACTGATATAAATATAGTTTAAAGAACTGAGATTTTTATCAAAATTACGCTTTGCTTTTTGTTCAAATATTAAATAAAAATTGCAATTTATGATATTAGCTATCGGGTGCAATACAAGTAAGGCACACACATAAGGGTACAAACACAAGTGCAATCGGTAAAGTTAAAAATGGCAAATTTATTAATATTATCTGATACATCAGATAACAAAACTGTTAAAGGGTAACACTATAAAATTAAACTGGGTGAAAACGTTCAAAGCAACATCTAAGTTAAGAGAAGATTTCTATTAATCATGCATATTTCCAAAAAATAACGTGATTTGGATGATGTTAAAAATGCTAGTAGTTGCATGCCAAGTACGCGCGCCTTGCATACTTTTAAAATTGCAGAAAAGAGAAGAATATTTTCGTAACCCTTGTACTGTAGCCTGATTTGTTGAATTTGGTATGTATGTCATGTTTACCTGTATGGGAACTATATCATTCATTCCGTATCCCACGTAACAATTTTGTTGGACGGGATGGCAGCTGGCGGTCATCATTCTAGATTGTTGAACCTCCCAGGGTTGCTGGTAAGCGTGTCTCATTGTGTGGATGTAAACTGGTTCATCGTTGATTACACTACCGCAGGATGGAGACCCAAGTGAATCCTGATTTTTTTTTTCGTTTCATTGGTTTCGTATTTATTTTATCGAAAATTCCAATTTCGTTTATTCCAATTAATTGTGTTTATTTTTAAATTTTCCATGTGTTTAGAAAGGCGCGCCATCAATATGTAGTGCGGGGTTGGCGGGTGAGGTAATGGAAAAAGAAAAGAAAACAAAAACATGCAACAATGCTCTAAAATATCTAAAGGCAATGGTAGAAACATTGAAAAATTCATCTATAGAAAAACGGTCATTTCATGAAAAAAACTATTCGGTGGTATTTTAACATTAAGTTATATTTTTCATAAATTGACCCAAAAACTAAACTTATTATCTGTTCGTTCTTTGATAATACTGAATGAATGTGGATTGTGAAGTTTTGCA
>NW_020537758.1:25612880-25634584 GCF_003426905.1 Ctenocephalides felis | reverse complement strand
TTTTTAAAAAAAATAATAATTTTTGGTACGGGAAGTTCCAGCAATTTGCCTTAAGGCACGATGCCCTAATTGCCTTAAGACAGAATTCCACTACAGCTAGTTACCCATATATTAACTTCTGCCCGTTGTCGTCGTTAACAGGACCTCGTGGGGCGAAGGATGGGTCCGAACTCCGAAGGTACACCGACGTACCCTCGTCAATCCATTGACAGCTAAAGTGACTTAAAATATCACGAAATGGACGAAAGGAACGCTTAAAAAGTAAAAACCTCCTTTACAAAAAGTCACTCGGATCGCAAAGAGTGCTATGGTAATCGCACTGACGAAAATAAATTCACTCAAAAGTCAATGCGAAGATCAGGACACGGGCAGGACCAAATTGGAATTAAAAAAAATTATAATAAGTCTAAATGGACATATAACGACTTTATTTATACATATCATAAATTATATTTAATGCTCTGATTACTTGACATAATTTATAATAATAAATAAAATATTATAAAGATATGCATTGCGTAAATTTTTGAATTAATTATGTGTTTGTATAAAATTCGTTTCCAATGACATCTAAAATTTGAGAGATTTTAGTACTTTACTTTGTTCTTTTAAAATGTATTTTTCAATCGTATTGTCCATTTTTGAAAATTACATTTTTTGTAGAATTTACCATCAAAAGTGACTTTTGATCTCAATTTTTATTGCGCTGTAGTAGTTACCAACGTGGTATAGCACAACCAATCCCAATCTTGACCAGCTTGATGTCAAGAAGTAGTGATATCGGCTTTTAATCGGAAATGTAGATAGCTAATCATCTGTATTATAGGAATTGTAATAATAAAAATCATTACACTGAGATGGAAATATAGACAACTAATCATCTAGCTAATTATAGGAATTGTAATATATAAAAATCATTACACTGAGATGGGACAACTGTTTTGGTTTCCATCTATAAAACGACGTAATTTGTTAAGTTAAATTATCGCAATAACTTATAGAACCCTTATGTTCTGATCGCTGTTAAGATATAAAAAGTGACTAAATATTCACAAATAATTTCATTGCCCTTATATTACATATAAAAATGAATAGTATTTATAATATATTCATATAATTTCTAATGATAAATAACTATTTGTAATACAAATTTGATATCAGTGTAAGTTTTTGATATTCTAATAATTTAATAATATGATAAATAAAGAAACTTAAATAAATTAATATTATTACCATAAAAAAACGAGCCAAAATAATATTAGTACGATATGATTGTAACAATTTATGAGTGAACCAAATATAACTTACGTACAAATTTCAGAAAAAATTGCGAATATTATTATGTTATTTGGAAAAAAGGTACTAATTTGGAGGTTCATCTTGCTCTTTGATTTTCTAAATAAAAAAATCTCTAATCGCTGTTCACAGTATTTTTTCGTTGATGTATAGTTTTCTACCACATGTAGTACAAAATCCTATTTGCCTTAGATTACATATCGAAACATGTATCATCATCCAATTTCAAAAGCCTAAATGCCGATCATAAAAAAGGCGAGAAACTATAAATAACACGAGCAAAATACGATATGCATATGAATAAATACATCACATTCTCTCAAATTCTCCATAAAGGCAATATTCATTATATTTTATTGTTCTGTATTCACCCTGGAAGTGGCAAAGTATCCAATTTCGTCCATCCGAAAATGCTCCCGTTACATATGCGCACGACCATTACAAACGACCGAATATCCGGAGATGTACTTTAGATAGAGAAATATATATTGGATTGCCTATTTCGGCACAAATACATATTTCAAAGTAGTTTATGTGCAAGCGATTGTTTTTGCATACTGACACGATTTATTTTGCATATGGACACAACGAATCGTTTATAATTATTGGCATTCTACTTCCATTAAATGATTAGGCAACACCACAGCTAACACTCTCATTATAATTGGTAAAAAATGGAATTTGTAGCTGGTTTCAAATATTTCCAAGGTATCGTCACAAGATAATACAAACAGAGCATATTTCAAGTCAAAATGATTAAATAAACATTTCATTTTTAGAAATTATTAATCCTATCTTTTGTTTCGAAGAAAGTCATAAATTATATGTTTTAACATACCGTAGGGTAAGTTATAGCAGTAGGCCGAAAATCGAAAATGAAAATTTTTGCATATCTTTACGTTTCAGAGGTTTCTGAACATTTTGGCATACCTCAGAAAAAATTTATGTGTATGTTTGTTCGGATCAACCGGTTTGAATGGTTCAAAAACATTCGATTCATATTTATAGGGAAATGTGCTGATTAGTTTTTAGCAAAGGCAGGTCCAGCCGTTACGGAGATATGAAGCAAAGTGTGCTGAAAATAGAAATTGAGTTTTTGAGCGAACGGAGTATCTGATTTGAATGATTATACATAGTTCAATTTTCAGTAAAGTTTAATCATGCAAGCAATTCAGTTAGTGGAGAGTTAGTTTTAGTTCAGTCACTAGTTCAGGTCAGTTTTAAGTCAGTTGTATGAATTGTAAAGGTAATAATGAAATAAATAATCATATCAAGGTCTTTGTTAGTATATACTGATCAGCGCTTCTACATATTATTTGGTGATAGCAGACTCTATATATTTTGTTGGCAGCGGTAAGACCCAATAACTACCAATAAAAATTATAATTTAAATTAAAGTATGTGAAAATAACGATATCACTATTTTTCTCATTTAATTCCCAGAATATAATTTTCAATTACCTCAAATCTATCTTTATTTATTTATTCCTCTTTTTTACACACATCGAAAGTAGTTGGATCGGTCAGATCATTTCAAATCGTGAACTTTTATGTTCGCGAATCGAACAGATGCAAAATATTATTTTACATTAATAGTGGCAATAAAGCAACCGTCTTAGTTTTATTCACTAAATTAATTTCGGTTTTGAGCTTAGGATTGCGATTTGTTACACCGCACATCTGTCTCTCGAAAAACAACTGAATTGATTCTGAAAAGTCGGCACATGCTGCATAGTGTGAGATCGGGGGTAAATAAATATTTAAAAATATTAAATATTATCACTGCTTCAAATATTCAAACTTAAGATATAGGATACAATTCAATTTGGTTCGTTGTGCCTTTACTACAAAATAATGTATAAATAAATTGGTCAAATAAAAATTTGCTAATTTGAAATGTTCGCGCAATATTAAAAATCAATTGAAATTTATCGGTGTCAATTAAAATTCACTGTAGTTTTGCATTTGGAATGTGTGCCATAAGTGGATTTTTGCAAATTTTCTGTAGTAATGCTGAAAATGCTCAGTTTTTTAGTTTTAAACAAACATTTTCCATTTTAATTTCAAAAATTAATATTTAGTTTCAAGTTATTATATTTATTTCTTATCTCTTATCTCTTAAGCTCTAATCCAAGCTCTGTCTAATCCAATTCTTATTTATTAAAATCACAATTTTCTGAAAATTCAGCACAATCTGATTTGTATTTATTGAAAAGCTCAATTTCCTATATTTATTACTAAAAAATTTTGTACAATCTGATGTTAATATTTGAAATGCGCAATTTTCAAATATGTTTTTCTTAAATTCTGAATGAAGTTATTCACATTTATAGAAAATCGCAATTTCATATATTTATTACTTAAAAGTTTAGTGTAATCTAATTGATATTAATTGAAATTTGCAATTTTCAATAAATATCTATTCTTATTTATTGAAAATCTTAATCACCTATATTTAGTTTTTTTTTTAAATTCAGTGTAAGTTAAATATTATTTATTGAAAATTGCAATTTCCTCAATTTATTTCTTTGAAATTCTGTATAATCTCATTGTTTTTTTTGTTAGTTAGTTTCTATATTTGAAATACTATTTATTCAGTTAATTTGCAAATTTCCTATAGAAAATATGATTTCAAAATATTGTGTCAATTATACAGTGGTAAAAGATTACGAAAGTGATGTTTTTAAATTTAACTAAAACTTCATTGTGCAAACTTAAAAAAAGTTTTTTAATATGCTTATCGATGAAGGGTTTAATTAAAAACAATATAATAACATATCTTGAAAATTTTATCAATTTGATTAAAATGTATGTTTATAGATTGTGCATTTATAACCATATTTATGAATTATTGTTGAATTGCAATATTATTTAATTTGGTCGCAATTTCATAACTATTTTGCCAATTTTACCCCCAGATCTCTGTCTATTACTTCAGCACGCGTTTTAGCTTTTGCCGATTTCTGTTCTTTCTTATTGGAATCTTTTTATTAGAATTTAATATACAACAACATCGCTTTTGCCAGGTGCTCCATGCCATTCGACAAACGATACAATGTTTAGATCGAACAACAAAAATGATACGAGGGAAAAGAGTCAAACTGCCGAATAGGAAAAGTCGTTTTTTTTGCTGATTTTATTATAACACTTTAGATTCGCCGTATCAATAAGGAAAATCAATGTTGGCATGCATCAGCTTGAAAACAGATAACGTCGATGCATGTGGTAAAAAACAAGGTTGAATGTCATTATTATTTTGTATAAATTAAGATAACTATAATTTAATCAATTTTTATGATTTTCAATTGTTAGTGATATGTATGAAATTAAAACATGGAACTGAGAAATAAAAAAATTAATGATGATACTTAAAAATCAATGAAAATAACTAAATGGTAAATAGTTTAGGCATATTAGGCATATTAATAAAATTAATAATTAATTTTAGAATCATATTAAATTTTTAGTATTCAACCCATATTTGAATAATTTAAAAAATTTTATTTTTTTTCTTTTCAGGTGAGTCGATTGGTTGTCGTCCAGTTCGCAGTGAGTGTTTTAATTTAATATAAATTATACTAACAAAATTCTACACAAAACTACAATTTAATAGATTGATACAAAATTCTATACAAAACTACAACTTAAATTTGAGAATTAAATTTATTTATTATCGATTTTGTTTTTACTTTTCATATCACTTAAAAATAATAAATCTATGATATTAAATAATTCATTATTTATATATACATTTTTTGCAGAAAATAATATGATTAAAATATATTAGTGCTAACTTAGCATTTGAAGGTATATTTATCTGTATAAAAATTGATAAATAGTTAAAAAGTTCGCTGTCATAAACTAATTAACACGTTTACAAGCCCACGCCTAACATTTAAGGGTTTGGTTTTTCGTTTGAGTTTATTTTAATAGATGGAGAGCTGGTAGATATTAAAATTATTCAACAAATATATATTTATATTGTGTTTATAAATTAAAATTGAACTTCTAGAATATAATCACTAGGACTGTTTTTATAATCGATATGTAATTTTAAAATTTGAAGATTATTGACACTCTTATTTATAATTTGTCATTAGTTTTGTAACAAAGATAAATTAGATATTAAATGTTTATTTTCTTATAGTGTCTGAATTACTCAATTACTTTTTTTAATTTTTACTTACCTTGTTGGGGATAACTTTTTGATAACTTTGCATTTAATGCCTATTTTCCAATACCAATTTAAGGAGTAAGTTTTATATGACTAGAATATTTACTTGAATATTTAAGTCACTTAATTAATTTATTCACACAAAATTCGTTATAAATTTAATTCACGTAAATAGTGATAAAATGAGTATATTAATTTTAGCATTATTTACTTAAGCTAGTGGTTAGAAATAGGTAGCATTCTGTTAATCAAATACAATTGTAATTTTTCTTATAAATAAATGTTTCTGTAGTCTAATTTTGTATGTGAACTTTGAATTTTATTACCTATCTATTATAGGAAAAAATTACTAGGTTTTAAACTATCGTTATATATCCTATATAGATAAGAAGGGTCATGTTCCTAATCATTTTAAATCATTTGACACTATAATTGGAAAATTTTCTCAGATGCGTTTCGGTACGAGATCCTAGAAGGATAATCAGTTTCAATTTCAGACATTTCTTATGCTACAATTGCCTTAGAAATATCAAATTTAGTAACAAGAACTTTTTTTTATTATTGTACAATCCTTTTTACACCTAACCTAAAAAGCAACAAGTACAATTTAAGGAATAAGAAATCATCTGACTATTGAGAGTGATTTTGTGATTGACAAAAATAATGTAGAATGAATTGACCTTTTTTAACCTGATCCCAGTAGTATTCTGGCGCAGTTCTTTGGTAACTTGGTTTGGGTGATCTGCGAGGCGGCTTTTGTGCTTTCCTAAATCACTTTAATGGTTTAATGATTCTGTACATAGTAATAACAGATGTCAGATTAAGGTGGTGTACTTGTCTTGTTAGAACTTTGTCTCCAAGAGAGCTTTCGCCCTCAATAAATACTAATAGCAAAAGCTCATGTGATATCAGTTCCTTTTTCGGCTTTGTTAGGATGTGTTGTGAAACTACCACTCTAGCTCTCAAATTATTTTTCTAATATCGTATTTAGTAGCTAGTTGCCAACTGTCAGATGAAGGTGGAGTCCTTGTATGATTAGGACGTCGCCTCCGAAACATACAAAGAGTAATCGCGCTTAATGTCTACATGAACATTCCGGTCACGCAATTTGATAATAACATACACAATTTGTTTACTCTAGCCGACGGAGAGTATTCATTAAAATTTATATACATATAATCATTTCATAGCGTTATTAAAATCTACCAAGCGGATATTTATATTGATTATATCGTCTCTGCTACTAAATACGAAACATGATAGTATTCACGATTAGTTTGCCTTTGATTCACATAAAATATTCGCATTCAGTGTTATAAGCATCACCAGTTGCAATAAGTATTTTAATAGCTATAATTTGGAAATTGCAAAAAATAATTTCAATAATAATTGTATAGAATATAGACTTAACAAAACTTACCTAGAGAATTTTAATTTTAATTTCATTTGAACAAGTTTTCTTGTCTTTTCTATCTTTAATTTCAAGAACTTTATTATATGTTGTTTTATTTCAAGTTTTTGGTATAGGGTAGAGCGTGGTTAGAGATCCGTTAAAGTCCACCACCAATACCTCAAAAATAAGTATTTTTAAACATTTGAAAGTAGAGGGTATAATCAACCACCGCCTCAAATCAAGCAACGTCTATCAGGAGATAAACAATCACTTTTGAAAATCTATATTAAAAGTATTTTCTCGTTGTATTTTTTTTATTTTGTTATTTATTTTACGAGACCTTAATTTAAATTTTAAATGTACGCTATTTAATTGTTTCATGAGATGTATTGTTAATTTTAAGTTAAAAAAAGTAAAGGGTAATGTGTTTTAAAAATTCATTTTTCCATGGTCTTAACTTTTCAACTGAAATTATTTTCAAATTGAATGTGTTTAAAAAAGCCGCGAATAGTAGTCCATGGTTTTAACATAATAATTTCAAATTGAGTAAAATGTATATATAGTGCCTTAAGTCAAATTTCTGAAACTTCCTGTACTAAAAATGATAATTGTTAAATTTGTAGTTATTATCAAAATCTTTATAAAATATCTGATGATTTAATGTGCAAATGATTTAATGATCATTTTTGACCGCCAAATGGCATTTTGCTTTTTTATTCGATCTCCGAAATCAATGTCTGATATTAAATATGTAAATTAAATATGCTTAAACTTGTTTAAGCCAAAAAGTATGCTTAACGTTAAACTTTTTCCCAAATGATTACTTCCTGGAGAAACAAGCTATGTATGAATTTCATTTATATCAGTAGTATCTAGAACAGTGCTGTAAAATTGAATTTTTTATTTACTTCTCGGCGTAGTTTTACAAGTAAAAAATATACGCTCTCGGTATATTTATTGTAAGATAGGAAACGTACCTGAGATTTATCTAGGGTAGATTCGAGTGTACAAAAGTAAAACGCCGACATGAAATATCGTCTTCCGTATGAAATATCTTGAGAAACTTTTTGCACTTACATGTTAAATCGAAATTCGAACAGCCGCCTGAGATAAACGCAATGTTTGTTCAAATGCATTTTTCGTACCTTTGTTTGTTCAGGTCCTGTAGAAATAAAATCAGGCAATGGAGATTTTTAGTACATTCGAATTGCTTCGGAAATTGTTTGCACAAGGCAAATTTACCTACGACGTTAAATATTTTTAAGAAATTTTAGGGATTTGTTGGAATAAAATTTAACAACGTTTTGTTAGTTGTGACATATTGCACTGTAATTCTTATTCAAATATTAAAATTGCTTCATTTACCACCAAAAATAAACATAGCATGAATAGAAAGTTCAAAATGTATTTGTTTGTTTTTAAATCCTATAAAAGTTTTTTATTATTTTCTATAACAGTTTTTATCGGAGCTTAAAGGTTCGCGGGTAAAATGGTCCACCAGTCACCACCGATATCTCAAAAACAAGCAAAGTTAAGGATTTTTTAATAACAATATTTGAAAGTAGTGGGAAATAGAGGTATAACCAGCTATCACCTTGATTCTTACGGCGTTGCTATTGGGAGATAAACAGCAATGTTTGAAAATTCATAACAAAACATAATTTGTTTCATTATTCGTTTTTTTTATTGTGAGCACTGTAGTTTAGTTTACGATACCTTAATATATTTTTTAAGTGTACGATATTTAATTGTGTATATAAGATACATATATTGTTATTTTAGTTTCACTAGCTTTTTTATATTATCTCTATAAAAGCATACATCTTAATGGGGCTAAACGAACCAACCGTACTTTTACTCTGGAAAAGGTGTATTAAGTTATTTGAGTAAATTAAGTTAAAAAAGTAAATGAATTATTAGTTTTTCCACCTTTGCTGTTGAACATTTTTGACAAAATACCAGATCAAGGTTATATGCAGTTTTATGAAAAATGAGCTTATGAAATATATATTTTGTTTGGGTTGAATAATGTAGCTAATATGTCGTAAAATACGCTTTAAAATCAAAATTAAGATATTGAATCTGTTTGCCCCTTGACTGTCTCTTTTTACCCAGGGACAGATGACAAATTTTAGAAAAACAGCAAAAAAAAACTTTGGTACAATGATGTATTGGTTGGAAGTTTTACCTAACATAGTCATACAGTTGTTTATTTGATATGCGTTTATTATTGCAATATAATTGGCTTGGTTTTCACAATTATGATAATTGCTCAAATTCAAATTAATCCTTTGCGCCCCGCTCTACCCTATATAAATATGTGTGTATAATTATTGTTTGTAGGTCAATAATTTACAATTATAAGAATAACCGTTTTGTTTTCAAATATGGTATATCAAAAACACGTGTTTCTAATTATATGAATATTAAAAATTTCAAATGTTTTATTAAAATTTTTGGAACAATTACAATTAGATCAAGCCACCAACTTTTTTAAGAACTACCTTCTCAATATTTGTTAGATTATAAAATCAAATTATTGATTTTATAATACTATATCCTCATTGTAAGATAAGAGAAAAGTCATAACGAAATCTTTTTCAAGAATATTTCTACAATTATTTTTAATATATAACTGAAAAGTTTTGCACTATTTCAGATCCAAATACCTTAGCGTCGTCTTCGGTTTTAACACTATTTTTGTCAAATAGTTTCTGGGCGTCTAATTATCCAAAATAAATTATATTGAATATGTTGTACAATCCTTGAACCTTTGCAATTAGCCGGATTTTTACTCGTATTTCCCTTTATTTATTAAAATTTTTGGCACAATTACAATTAGACCATGCCACAAACTTTTTTAAGAACTACCTTCTTAATATTTATTAGATTATAACATCAAATTATTGATTTTATCGCACAATATCCTCATTGTGAGATAAGAGAAAAGTCATAACGAAATCTAGCACAATTACAATTAGACCATGCCACAAACTTTTTTAAGAACTACCTTCTTAATATTTATTAGATTATAACATCAAATTATTGATTTTATCGCACAATATCCTCATTGTGAGATAAGAGAAAAGTCATAACGAAATCTAGCACAATTACAATTAGACCATGCCACAAACTTTTTTAAGAACTACCTTCTTAATATTTATTAGATTATAACATCAAATTATTGATTTTATCGCACAATATCCTCATTGTGAGATAAGAGAAAAGTTATAACGAAATCTTTTTCAAGAATATTTCTACAATTTTTTTTTAATATATAACTGAAAAGTTTTGCACTATTCCAAAGCCAAAAAATACCTTAGCGTCGTCTTCGGTTGTAACATCATTTTTGTCAAGTAGTTCCTTGATGTCTAATTATCCAAAATAAATGGTTTTGAATATCCTTAAACCTTTGCAATTAGCCGGATTTTTACTCGCATTTCCCTTTATTTTGGTCGCCGGCAATCCGCCCTCGCATTCGCGGCTGTTTGTTTTATTGACTCGTGAATTGCCCAAACGTCGGCGACAGGCACTCCCGAGAGCCGCGCCGGGATTTGGGCCGCCTGACAAAGGCACGCGCTGTCGTGCCGGACGGAAAAGCTTTTGATGTATCAAATTGGCTAAACATGCACTTTTGTAAATGTATCAGAAAGGTGGGAAATAAAGGTATAAAGGTAGTTGACAAAATCGATTTGATTTTGCAGACATTGGTAGTTATTATTTTAATTTGGTATTACAAACCAGTCAAACCACCAATAAATATGTAAGTAAATCGGACCAAGAATCTTTAACCTTATTTTTTATATGAAAATTTATTAAGAATCTACGATTTCAATAATTTTCATTTAATAACGCATATTTTAAGTGATATCAAGACAATACTTGAAAGTAGAGGGAAAAAGATGTGTAATTATCCATCGCCTTAAATTAAGAAAAGTCGCTATCAGGAGATGAACGGCCATTTTTGAAAATATATTACAAAAGTATTTACTTTCGTTGTTAGTTTTTTTTGTTGTGAACCCAGTTGTTTAGTTTACGAGACCTTAAAGCAATTTTTGAATATACGTCATTAATTATTGCATTATTATTTTAAAGTTTGATTCAACAGATGCTAATAGATAACCTGTGGGTGGCGTAAAAAGGACCAACTGCACCTTTATACTGGCAAAGGTGATAAAAAATAGCAAATAAAATGAAAATTCAGTATAAAAAAATAATGTTACAAGAAATAAATAATATATTCTCTATAATTAAAAAATAACTGCAATTTTTACTGAACATAGTACGATAGTTGTTTGTATGTAATGTATGTAATTTATTTGGTTTATTCTGTAATTATTGCTAAAAGCCAAATTTGACCTTTGTGTCTCCCCGTTACCCTATTTCTATTGTTGTCTATATTTAACCACTTGCAAAAATTAAATTAGATACTGTATGAGCAAGTCTTCAGTTTTTTTTAAATTTAAATATCAACTATGAAGTTATAATTTACAGCCAGTTATTTGTAAAATGGAGTCGATTAATCAAAATAGTTTTTAAATTTTACTCAAATCACCTAATTAAAACATAAAAAATTATTATTACTTCTCAATCAATAATATATACAATTTTGTTAAACGGTCATATAAATTCTTAATAATGCAATTAGTTATTTTCGGAAACATATGTAAATTGAAATAATAAATAGCTCTAGTTTTTATGAGTTTTTAGGAATTTTTGTTTTAAAACTATCAATTAATATTATAAATAGCTTAAGCAATGTCCAGTATTGAATTACATGATGCATAATTTATGGCAATGGCATTCAAAGTATTTTTGGGAGTGGATGCATAAAAGTTAATATGAATTACTAGAATTTAGGCAAAAACACATGTCGTTCGAACATCTGGTCAGTAGTTTTCGTTCATTATAAGTGGCATCTTATTTGGTTTCATGGGTCTTCACAGAAATTAAAACCATATGATAAAGTATTAATGCTAGTTACAACTTACAACATAGTTTTTACTCGAGACGAGGGTTCTATGTAATTAGCGTTAAGCTCTCTGGTAGATGAATTTAATTATATATTTTTACATTTGTGTATAGTTCTGGGAAATTTACATTCAGAATTGATCAAAATCATTAACCATTTATAAATTTTATGCACAGAATAAAACTAGTTAATCTAAATTAAATTTACATCAAAATATTAATTTTAAAACTATCACTTATTATATATATTTTGCAAATTTCGATATCTAACCCATTTCGTATTTAAGAAAAAGTATTAATATAAATTAATTTTATAAGTGTGTAGAATTTTTTGTATCAACGTGCTGTAGTGATTTTAATGCCTATATATGCATTAAACCTGACGAGATATTTATGCATTAATTATATTTTTTATGCCTTTAATGATTGTTGCATTATTTGGAATATTTGAATGTAATTCATCAGTATTATGTAATATATTGTAAGCAAAACATGGTATTAGTAAATAAAATTATATAATGGATCCTTTGTATAACTCAAAAAGGCTAACGAATTTCATGCTTTTTTAAACTGTTTATTAAGTTAACGTCATAAACTGGTGCCATTTTATTAAATATCAATTATCTACCTAAGTTTGGCTCTGTACAAAAGGCAAACAATATCTATTGACGTGCTTGATGTGTTAACGTTGATGCATAATGGAGCCTTCGAAAAATAATGAGTTAATGTTAGAAACAACGACATATTGTTCCTTTTTAAAATTCCCATTTTTTCTGTGTAAACCTTTTACCTGTCTCCTGAAACAGGTAGACGTTAGACCGTTGTCGATTGCTTAAGATTACTCTCGGACAATTGGTTTTGGCATAACAAATTGGATGAAAATTAATTTTCTGAATTTGCAATTTATGAAGAATATTTGTAAGGATAAGTTAGCTATATGATCGTTACGTTAGATAAAATAATTCTTGCAACAAACCGAAAATAAGAGTATCATAAAATAAGCTAGGCGATAAATGATCTAAATATGTATACGTAGAATTGCGCACCGATTTTACATTAGCATAGCAAATTTTCAAAAGCAAATGTCTTGTTTTACATTTATTTTACTTTTTGATTAAAACTATGATATTATATTAATATCTATAATGCACTCAAACGACCAATTTGTTATTTAGTGTATCCATGTATTATGTTCTGGCAGGTATAACAAAAAATGAACCCATGTAGTGAATTTACGACGTCGAATATTATTCAAACTTTAATTGGTTTGTGAAATAAACGATGAAACATTAAACTATTTAGTTGCCTTTGTAAGGAATTATATTATTATATCCAAGGGTACTGAGAACGTATATCTTCAAATTAAATCACATTGAATATTTGGTTCAGGATAGAGACGAATTTTGGAAAATGAATTAGGTTGGTACAAATTAGTTTATAGAAAACATTTGTATATAATTTAAATATTAGCAACGGTTTTTTCCAAAATCAACCATCTGATAGCCTTGGGCTTTTTTGCAACTCTTTCAAATTAATCCTTTTTGCCAATTATACTCCAATTCCAATGCCATAAATATAATTTGGCATTCATAGTACGGCATAGCAATATACTTTTCGTTTAGAATTTTGGCAAATAATAAATTTGCAATAGTCAGGTGTTTTTTTCGAATTCACCTGCGCGCAGCCTGCGGTCACTCTGTAACTAGATTCGAAATAACCGATTGTTTATTGGGATATAAAGTTTTAGTAATTTAATTAACTCTATATAAAATTATTTTTTTAATATAAGGAAAAAGTGATTTATAAATAAATAAATAAATTTGAATTATAAGACTATGTGAATAAAAATAATACATATTTTGTATAGTCTAGTGATAAATCTCCTCAATTAGCAAAGTCCATTCCAACATTAAAAATTGTATAAAAAACCTGCAGCGGTAACCGCATTTTATTTTTTCTTATTCTTTTACCTATTTTAAGAAGTTGCCATTTGTTCGACAATTTCCAAACTGTGACGACTCGAGATTATTATTCTTTGACACCTGTCAACCCTATTTCATATATATATATAAATTATTTGAATGAAAAAAGACGAATGGATTGATATTTTGCCCTTTTGCTGTATTGAAAACGTAACCTTAGAAAATCTTGTAATGAAATAAATACATATATAAACAGTTTATATATTTATATTGTAATATATATGTACTTATATATTACATTATAATTTTTTAAAACCTATAAACCTTATTTTATAAATCTTACTCTATAAAATTAATAAATAATTTTATATATTTTTAAGGGGTAGTACAATTTTAAAATCATAAAATTAGAATATTTTAATTCTTAATATTTAATAAATTTAAAATATTTTTTCTGCATATTAGAATAACACATTGTAGTTCAAATATTAAGGTTTGGATTGAGGATTGAGTATTGATATTTAGTTATTTTTACATATTCCCATTTATTTTATTTCAAAAATAAAGTATTTGCTTTCATTAGAAACTAATCAATCAGATTTTTAATTTAGTTCATACAAACTGATAATATCTGCAATTGTATTAATTCTAGTGCAATTAAAATGAGTCTTATTTTATAAAAACGTGATTTATTATTGCAAGCTTTAATGCATATCTAATATTAATATTTAATATTGTTTATTAGGACCATAATCTCTAACACTATAAAAAGTCTCATCAAAATCATGAAAAAAAACAACATTATTTAAGAATAATGGCCGGACAGATTTTTTCGAAAAACTAATCAGCATAATTCTCAACTGATATCTTTTGAACAGTATTTGAATTTTTACAATTGTTTCAAAATTTTTGGCGAAAACTTTGACAGAAATTGCACTGAAGAAACGGTCGATTGGTCGTTATACAAAACTAATCAAAGCCATCAAATGGCTTTTAATTTGTTAAAATTGGTGCAGTCCTTTTTGAGGTAAACGTCGACAAAAGATTGAATCATAACTTTTTTCAATTTTGGACTCAAGTTCAGAATGACTTTAAACGTAAAGAAAAAATAAAATTTGCAAATCGGATTTTCTGGCGGAATTTTTATGTTGTCATATAGTTCTTGATTATTAAATCTAGATAATGTCCCTTCACACCTGTGAAAATAGTGATGATGAATAGTAATAGTAATTAGCGTACACTTACTGCATCTTTTATTGCAAGAGTTATTGAAAAACATTGATTTTTATTGTTTTCAATAGTTCAAAAATCATTGCAAATATATTGTTATTTATCCTTTTATCAAAATAAAAGAAGTAACTAATCTTGCCGGATCGTCGCACTCGTTGCCGTCCGTTTCGCTCCATAATGAGTCAATGACAGTTGAAGGGCGCGGTGTTACAACAAACTATACCTGACCATAAACACTTCAATAAAAAAAGACGAGATGAAACACAAGAATTGAAAAAATAAAAGTAAAAACGAAAACTTTTATCTCAGTGCCTCTCGAGAACAGTGCATCATTAATAATCGCAGCTCATGCAATTAGAGACGGGGTCCCAAAAGTTGAACAAAGGTTCCAAAACAATTTATTGATGTACATGCCATTAAGTGCAAAGGAATAATGATGCTAAACTATTTCAGACAAGGACTAAAATTTTTCACATTGTAATTAACTAATTGCTATTCTTGATAATTCTCACTTTGGGGTAAGTCTTCCATATCCTTGGTTTGAGTTGAATATTCTTGTCTCACTTGTTTCACTTCTGTCTAAATACTTATTTCTGATATAAAACTTATTTCTGATATCTTATTCTCTAAAATATTTAGTAATCTATTTTCTGAGGATTTAACAATATAAATTTTTCACTCTTATTCACAATTATTTCTAAAGTTTGCAAGGTTTAAGTACAAATTTAGCTATGTCCAATGTAGGTGTAAAATATGATATAAAAGTAAGTTTTTAGAAATAGGGAAGACAAATGCCACTTTTTCTTAAATCAGCAATAATTTTGTTAATTTACCAGTTAGCTGGGAGAAAACTTAATTAAATAGTAATTTGACCATTTTCTACTACTAAAATACTGCCCTCAATTAGTCATAAATTCAATTAATCCAAGAAAAGGGTGAGTGTCACAACCGTCCACACTCCCAAGACGATATTAAATCTTAAGATGACCAACCAAGATCTTAAATGTATCGATTATTAAGAAATATTTTTTTAAATGTATAATCAATAGTATTTTATTATCTTTTGGAAACCAATGGATTCACTATACTCAAATGTTTATTTTGGTGGAATAAAACGCAAACGATTCGATAAATGGTATCATGAATTTTTCCTCGAACGATATGAATAATTAAAAATAAAAAGGTTCTTGTTTGAGAAATAGATTTTTTGAGATTAGCAGTTGTATAACGCCTTGAAAAATTTAAAAAAATACCTGAATATAGGTTTAGTGAATAATTTTTGATTATGTGAATAAAAAACAAATATATTGGCTGATATTTCTGGAAACTGTTAATAATGTTAACATTTTATACTCCGAAAGTATAAAATACTGAAATCAACAGTAAGCATTATTTTTAAGTTTTTTTTTTAAATTTAGGTGAAATAATTCATTCCTACATAACTAGTAAGCAAAAATGCAACAAAGCTTTTATATTTTTACGTGCAGATTTCAATGAAAAATGTGGGGTATGCTATTTGTCATACGTATTATATTTGTTCTGCATGATAATTGTTGCATTTGAAATGGTAAAGAATAGAATTTGGAAGAGAGAACTATCATACAGAAGTCACGTTTTAAATCTCTCGTATTTATTACAGAATATTTCAGGAATTTGTAACTTTGTTGGAACTTCTAAAAATATAACAAATTGTTATTTATATCGAACAAAGTTGTCGAAAAGATTAGAAATAGAAAATTGTTGTAATATAGAAACGTATAAACTAATAAATATTTGCACAATTATTATACAAATATGATTATACAAATTTGAAAAGGATACGAGTAATAATAAAATATACATTTATTTGAAAATAGAAATGAATTATATATACTATATAAGGTCCAATTTGACTTTGAGCAATCATATTGTGAAAATCAAATAAATTATATTACAACAAAGAACACATATCAAAGAAACAACTCTTTGACTATCTTCAGTAAATCTCCTAGAATCATCAAATTTGTCACCCGGTTCCTTTTACCCCATAGGCGGGGTAAAATGGGACGGCCAGATGGCACACAGGTTGAATTAGGTCTTGTATTTAAAGGGATTTTAAATAATAGCTTCATTATTGAACCAATGCAAAATATGTGTAAATTTCATGATAACAGTTTTTACAGAGGTGACAATATATAGAACCTTGATCAGGTATTTCATCAGAAATATTGATCAGCAGATTTGGAATCACTATTTATTTAATTTATCTCTTGAAAAATTGCTATTTTTAACTTAATTTAGGTTTTTATTTACTATTTTTCTATTGTGTACATCTCTGCCGGGGTAAAGATTCAGTTGCTCATTTTAACCCCACTCATGTTTAAGCTTTTACAGAGGTTATATAAAAAAACTGTTGAATCTAACTTTAAGAATATATCTTATGAAACAATTAAATAACGTATACCTAAAATTTTTATTAAGATCTCGTAAACTAAACAATAGTCCTCACTAGCAAAAAAAACTGAAAAACCGAATACTTTTGTTATGGATTTTCATATATTGCTGTTTTGCCGTTTATCTCCTGATAACGGCATCGTAAGATCAAGGTGATGGCTAGTATTATCGAATGATTAACTAGTGGGGCGTATGGCATCGTGTCTGCAAAAAAATGTTTTCTTTATTTTGAAATATTTTGGAAATTCTGAACTTTTTTTCAAAGCAATCGTACTGCTTAAACTGCATAGAGACGAAATATCGAAGCGCGTAGGCGCCACGTCGCCGTCTAACGGATAAACATTGGTACGGAACCGATAGGAATGTAAACAAAATTTATACTTACTGTTAAAACTTCTATAAAATATCAGATAATTTAATATGCATATGTCTAATGATCATTTTTGACCGCCAAATGGCATTTTTTTTACTTTTTATACTAGATCTCCGAAACCGCTAGATCTGCCTTCATGAAAATTTGATCAATTCTTCAACTTATCAATACAAATAAAATGTTTTTTAAATTTTTAAAATCGGACGCTCCGTTCTCTTAAAAACTGAGTTACCGTTTTCGGCACTTTTTGCCCCGTATCTTCGGAACGGCTAGACCTGCACAATACTTCGCCAAAAACAATCACCACGTCAAATCGATTGTTTTTTGAATTATTCAAATCGGTTGATCGGTGTTTCCAAAATCGTCGACGAAAATTTGTATTCGCACGCACACACACACACGCACACCCACATACATACACACACACACATACATCCATTTTTTCTAAGGTATGCGAAAATATTCAGAAACCTTTGAAACGTAAAGATATATAAAAATTTTCATTTTCGATTTTTTTGCGATTACTATAACTTGCCCTACGAGAAGTTAAAAATGTGTAATAAATAAAATTTACTACCCCTGGCTGGTACCATGGCAAAAATATACAAGACATTTAACATTATGCGAGAGGGTCGAGAAGTCACCGCGCGAGCCGCAAGTGAGTATCTCCTCTCGTCCCCGAAAATCCGAGGTACGCAGGATCACGTTCTACGCGCCCACCTGTGGATTATTACACGATGCAACAATGCCAAACGATGATCTATCCGCAGGTAACGAAACAAAGAGACGAAGGCCAAGGAGAAAAAAAACATTCGGTAGAGAATAAGCATGAAAAAATCATACCACCAACGCCCAGGTAAAAATAAGTCAAATGCGCATGGCGACGTACTGCAAGAAATGTGAGAAAATGCTGAAATGTTCCAATAATACCGAGAGGGAGGTCTTTTGTTATTTCAAGAACAGGGATGCATTGGTACAATTGAGAAGTAGTACGATTGATGAGATTTGGTATGGATCGTAATTGATTTTGGAGCTAGTTAGAAATTAAAAATAAGTGAAGACAGGCAATGAGTTGCATATAATTCTGTATGCGATTACACTGTGCAATAGTAATGAAACATTTCTGTTAAATCAATTGAGAAAATTGTAAAATTCAAATACAATTTATTATTGTAACTATATGGTAAAAGTATTCTATATGAATATGTTGATATGAACTTTGCCTAAATCAAATTTTCTTTATCATTGAGATCATTTTAATTTAATTTGAAAATTATATTGCAAATTAGATGATATTTTATCATGTATCGCTGATCAAAAATGCATAAGATTTAAAATGAATCATTAAATTCGATAATAAATATAGTGATATCAACTTTGCCTAAATCAAATTTCGGTTAACGATAACTATTCCTATATTTAAATTTTTATTCATTAATTTTAAATAATTAATTATCCTTTCTTTAAATTATTCAGATCATTTTGATTTTAATTAGAAAATTATATTACAAATTATATGATATTTGGCCAGTAACCCTAATAGAAAAACATAATGTTTATCATAGTAATGAATATATAGAACGCAGATTAATTTTAATTTTTATTAAAATAATAAATAAATTTTATAATAATTCTATTATATAATAATAAAAGATACTATCATACTATAAAGATAGTATCAGTTATTATTTGCATGATTTGTTTCGATGATCTACAATAAAAATCTTTCTTAATAAATAAATTTGTATCATGATACAGATATATTCATAAAAATTTTCTATTTATTTCTGCTTTTATAGCCACATGTTAAAAATAAACTTAATATGCGTTATATTTTTTACCATATCTTTTATTAAGTCGCTGTCATAATTTCTGCGTTTAGAATATCACATTTAGTAAATTAAAATTTTATAATCAATATATTTAAGTAATTAATTTTCGATTTTTACCAAAATTATTATTTATTTATTTAAATCCCATATTTAACATACAAAATTATTCGTTTTATCTCAGTTCATATATAATAAGCAAATATTTCTTAACATCTACCGTTTGAAGTTTTAATGAACACGTTTTAGGAAATCATAATACCTACTAAATATCAAATAATTAAATTCTACTTTCCAATAGTGGTATTTTAAACAAATAATTAATAGCGTAATTAACAACGCGTTTTATGATAAATCGCTCAGGTCACAATAAATATTTATCCAAAAGATATCTCTCAAAAATTATTAACACGAACTGATTAATGTGCGTCTGAAGCGAACACGCATGCATAATTTAAACGTTCAAAGAAATTAATCATACCAATTCGTCCCGTCAATTGTCAGAGGATTTTCTTTAAGATACAGGTACAAAGATTGGAATCAAGATAAAAAATATATTTATTTATTCGTTTCAAATGTTTTAGCAATAAGGATCTTTGCGATTGTGTAAATTGTCGATGCGGGCAACCTATGTGTATTTAGGGTCCAGTTCGACATCTCGAGAGCACGTACCTTGGTTTTGTATTGTGCACAAATAAAAATGCAAGGTAATGCTCTATAACAAGTAATTGGAAACCACATTTGGATAAATAACATACACTACAATTGCTTATTGATAGTATTTTTTAACTAATTAAAAAAGCTTTGTGCGAAACTTTTCGAAAAATATCAGGTCCAATTTGACTTTAAGTAATTATTCTGCCTAAACCAAATGAACTACATTGCATCTCATAGCAAGTTTCAAACAACTATCGAACTATGTTGAGTAAAATTCCCAATAATTTTCTAATATTAGAAATATGCGTACTTTCTATTATTCCAAAATTCGTAATCTGCTTCCTTTACTCCATAGACGGAGTAAAATGGGACAGCCCGGGGCAAACAAATCTAATGTCTTATTTTTAATTCTGAAGAAATTTTACGAAACAATTACTACAATTTTACCTATATGACATTGATTTAGTATTTCGCTGGTTGCATAAAAATTAAGAAGAATAATTCAAGTGATTAAAAATCAAATTGCATTAAATATAATATATAATTATCTTATATGCAAAGTATAAAAGAACGAGAGAAAACAAGTAAGTAAACTTACCAAGTATTGCAAAAAAATAATGAATTCGATAATTATCTCACATGGATTATACTTAATTATAGAAATATATCACTTGTGTATTCTGCAGGCTGTATTGACTTAAAAAAACCTGCGCCTAATATACTTTGTTTTCTTTTTCTTTAGGAGCAAAGAGTTTCGGCGGCTTCAAAGCGTTTATTTTTATTTTTTTCTTTGGAGGTACATGTATGTGAATTATATGACTCTCGTCCGCGAAACGATTGCTAATCCCTCGTCACCTTGACTTTGGCCGTGCGGCGTCGCTTTAGGCTTGACCCCGTTTGCAGAAAGCGAAATCGAAATTTCGCAAATTGAAGAATTTTGGTATTAGATTATTTCAAGTTAGAAGTAGGGAAGACTGGATACGGCAGTGACAAAACAGCTAAACTATACTGATATCAAGATGGGGATCAAAGGGAGGAAGATGAAGTATGTTTGTTCGAACAAGTTTCCATTATTGTATTGAATCAGCGGCCTTACGTTAACATGATTTGTAGATTGCATTGCTTTTAAATAGTCTCTTGTTTGTTATTTTGTTATAAGTTCAAAATTAGAAGTTAATTACTTGCAATGAGATTTGCGTATATAATTTAGCTCAATCCTAACGATGATTTGTTCTCAAAATGTGATTGGGTCGGTTGTGACACTTGGGGGTCCATTTTGTGGGATTAACAGACAAAAAGAAAATCCAACTCAACTAAAACAAAATATGAAAGAAAAAAAAAAAGGAAAAATTGAATACAAAAAAATCACAAAAATATTTTATTATTTTTGTTTTAAAAAAATATGTTTTAAATCTATGTTTTACCC
>NW_020537758.1:25593008-25612780 GCF_003426905.1 Ctenocephalides felis | reverse complement strand
TCGCAATTTTAATTATCATGTATAATTAAGCCATTTCTCATTTGTCTATATATTTTAAGGTGTTCGGTTTGACTATAAACTTGGTCACCATGCAAGTTTCATCAAAGTCCAGAAGAGTAAACCTGAAGTTTCATCAATATCTCTGAAGAATACCTTGAGATCCTTGTAAGTATATAAATCGTATAATATATGATACGGCAGTGGAAGAAGAGTTTGCTACAAACAATTATGTGCTTTTAATATACATTTAAGAGCAAAAAAAATTTGTGACGAAAACATATTTATTCTCAGGTAAAATAAAAGAGTGAAAACAAAAGATTCTTATTAACTGTTATAAAAATAGGATGCTTTTATCTTCGACAGATCGCAAATTGAAACTATATTATATTATGTTAAATAAGGAAAAATCTTATCCAAATATGGACATATTTATTCATTTAACGATTCTCGAAGTCTTCTTCCTCTTTCATCTGAAATTGTCTTCAGCCCACCACGTGCTCGAGGCGTGGCTTCGCGCTAATCACGAACCGCGGAACGATCTTATTGCACGTGCCCTCTCTTAAATTCTATGTTGGTATATTTTATATGTATTTAAATGTATTTATATGTTACGATATTCTAAGTCAATAACAGTAGAAGCATTTGAATCTCATGCATTATTATTCACTCATTTGAAAACAAACAAACGGATTTCAAAGACACTTATAAAAAATGTGTCGTATTCGCTACTCGATTAGCATCTTATCAAGATCGCGCAATCAATTTGTTATAAAAGATAAGATTATTCAATGTTCCATTTTTTATAATCATTTATAGAAATGATAGAAAATTTTAAAAATCTATATAGAGAGCATAAAAGTCCGCGGGTAAAAAATACCACCCCCATTATCTCAAAAACAAGTAAAGTTGCAAATTTATTAAACAACAATATTTGAAAGTATAGGGAAAAAGATTCATACTAGCCATCACCTTGATTCTTACGAAGATGCTATCAGGAGATAAACGGCAATGTTTGAAAATCCATAACAAAAGTATTTCTTTCGTTGTTAATTTTTGGTTGTGAACACTGTTATAGTTTTAAGAGGCTTTAATATAATTTTTAAGTGTACAGTATTTATTGTTTTATTAAATGTTTGTTAATTTTAAGTTAAATTCAACCGTTTTAATTTATATAAACTCTATAAGTACTTGCAAGTAAAAAGTTTCAACTGAACCTATAACAATAAAAAGAGAGTAAATAAAATGCAAATTCAATTTTAAAAGAGCAATTTTACAAGAAATAAATTAACTTAATAGTTTTTATAATATTTCGACGAAATACCAGATCAAAATTATACCAGTGATAATGTACCCATAAAATTTATATTTTGCATTGGTTAAATAATGTAGCTTTTATTTCACACAATTCCTCTAAAATTAAAAATAAATAATTGGACCGGTTGACACCCTAGCCGTCTCATTTTACCCCGCCTATAAGGCGAAAAGGACCAGGTGACAAATTTTTGAAAAACCGCAAAACAATATATTCTACAATCCTGTAGTATTAGCTAGGAGTTTTACTGTACATAGTCAGATAGTTGTTTGTCTGATATGTGATTTTTGTTGTGATATCATATTCGTTTGGTTTTCACAATATAATTGCTGAAATTGGACCTTTGTGCCCCGCACTACCCTAACAGTCTATTTTTACTGCCTACAACTATGACCAACATACTTCATTTTTAATTGTGCAAACCAAATTTCACTAGGATGTTATTATTATTTTTTTTTTGATAAGGTTCTAGCTATGAAACTATTATCAAGAATGTTTGTCTTCGATCCTGATTATGGTGTTCTTGAATTAATAAGATCGGTTTGAGTGTTTACATCCGCATTCGATTGATTATGCAAATACGATATGTGTCGTGCATAACAAATGCAGATCGTCATATAGCATTTACATCAATTGTGAAATTTAGCAAAGTTTACCTAGAATTAGAAAAAAGCAAGGTTCTACGACGGATTTTGTAATACATGTATAATGTGAATTTTGTATTACATTTGATTGCCTGTAAAGATTTAAGGCAGCAATTTTATACAAATTTTGAAAGTGAAATTGATGTAAATATAGAATACCGTTTTATAAATATTATGTACCACAATTACTATTGGATACTTGAAATAATTAAAGAAAATCTAGTGAAAAATGTCTTAAATTATAAAAAAGTCATACACTTTAAAATTATTAATGCATGAGCTTCTTTAAACGAAAACGGATTATAATTAATCCTCTCGGAATTATAACAAACGGTTAATTAGTATAATCATGACAAAGATACAAGCCGTTGTCTACGGGAACAGGTTTCATTTATCTTGTTTAAAACTCGTGTTTACTTTATAGATACATGAAACCATTTCAGAAAGTTTACCGAATCCGATAGGCGGGCGCGAGTTTTCTTCTAAATTAATTGGGAGGTTATGGTTATTCGAGAATGCATTCCTGTTTATTTATTACTAAAAAACCTGGCGGTCACATAAGATGACTTATGTGATGATTATTATTTGATATATTAACTCAAATAGTCAATATCCAAAATAATTCTACTAATATTTCAACAAATTTCAATTAAACGAACAAGCAGCTCCACACGGTTACGCTCATGTCCAAAATTGGACTAGCCAATATGCATTTACAACATGCATAATTTAGTTTTTGCTCTCTTATGTACCAAAATAAAAGTATGAGCTCATTAGAGAATTAAACTCAGGCCTGAGAAATAGTCTTATATCAATTATTTACCAAACCCTATCTGCCATAAAAATCTATAAAAGTGCACGTGCAAGGCGTTGATGACCGCGCTCTTTGTGCATCTCGCGTAGACCACGTGGCGCGTCTATTTGCGTTCGACGCGGAAACAAAATACATAATACAACCGCCTGCACAGTACGCGATTTACTCCATTTCCCCATGATAGTGAGTGGAATAAATAGAAATGCGATTAATCGAAAACCGTAGCACAAAATGGTCACCTATAGGTACATGATAATGCACACATGTTTCAGCAAAGCGGTGCAAACAAACAATTAATACGGTGCATACCAACAAGGTAACAAATTGAATATCTTTACCCTGGCGAAGGTGAAAAAGCAGTTTCACAAAAAATAAATTATTATTCCAATTTTGCTGATAAAAATGGATAAAGAATTATTTCTACTGCCCACCCTATTGGAAAAAGAATGCTTTTTGCACGAGGCATCTAGAAAAAAATAGAACAAAAAGGACCTCCAGAATGTAGATCAGTGATTTCCAAAGTGGTCCACATGGACCCCCAGGGGGCAACTTTCAAGGGGTCCATGGCAGGGAAAACAAAATTTGGGGGTCCACGGCATATTTAGAAATGATTTAAACTTTAAATGTTAGTATTGAGCTCGAAGCCAGCCACCTATCAATCACGCATATCTCAGAAACTATTGAATGATCCAACTTTAAATTTTGGTTACAATCTTAGTAAAGTATAGTAACAATGTATGTCAAGTTTTATCAAAATCGAATTACGCATTTTTGAAAACGTACAATCTGTTTCAATACTTGTATTGAGTTCGGAGCCAGCCTCCTATCAACCACGCATATCTCAGAAACTATTGAATGATCCAACTATAAATTTTGGTCACAATCTTAGTAAAGTATAGTACAATGTTGTCAAGTTTTATCAAAATCGAATTACGCATTTTTGAAAACGTACAATCTGTTTCAATACTAGTATTGAGCTCGGAGCCAGCCCAATATCAACCACGCATATCTCAGAAACTATTGAATGATCCAACTTTAAATTTTGGTCACAATCTTAGTAAAGTATAGTAACAATGAATGTCAAGTTTTATCAAAATCGAATTACGCATTTTTGAAAACGTACAATTTGTTTCAATACTAGTATTGAGAGCGGAGCGAGCCACCCATCAAAATCCCATATCTCAGAAAATATTGAATGCCCAACTTTAATTTTGGTCACGTAAATTAAAAAAAAAATAAATATTATTTAAAAATAGTCCTATTAATTTGTTGAGTTATTTGGTTTATCTAATCTTTATTGAACCGAATATTGGCATATAAATCTTAAGTTTTACCAGATCACTGAAAGTTCTGGCAGACTTTTACTTATTACCTTAACTTATATCGAATTATGGATCTAGCACTATGTACTTCACTAGTAACCGCTTTCTTATAGTAATTCTGGGTTAATGCTACTTTTAAACAACTAGACGAGATGCAACCGCGCAGCTGTCTTTTCTTAAGGATATGTCGTGTTTGGCATATATTTATTACCGGATACGTGAAGATACTTCTACTTGTTAGAGATTATGCATACGACATACGTTTTGAAGGATTAGTCAAAAATTTTAATAATAAAACTATAAAATTAAACATCCCTCATTATTTTGTACCGAATATAGTCGTTAGATGATAATCGCTAATGGTTATCTCAAACGCTAGTCGGTGATTAGCTTTGATATCTTGTTCAGAACATGAAATTGTGTACTTATATACTTAAGATATTTATTCGGAATTTTAGTGTTGTTAATTATGCCAAATAATTCGTAATTAGAAGTCAGGTTTTTATATGAAAAATTAAACGGTCACATTAAATGAAAAACTAAACATTTGATATGTTTGTTACAAATACATATATAAAATATAAATATCGTCTTTTATATTAAAAGGATTAGTATTTTATATATTATGAATTATAGTAAATGCAATTATAATATAAGGCGGTACCCAATTTGACTTTGAGCAATTATAATGCGAAAACCATATCAATTATATCACAACACATATGAAACAAACAACTATCTGACTATGTTCAGTGAAACTCCCAATTAATTCATCATTGTAGGAATGTGTTTTTTGCTGTTAAAAATTTGTCACTTGGTTATTTTCATCCAATAGGCGGGGTAAAATGAGATGGCCAGGAGGCATACAGCTGACTTATTTTTAATCTTAAAAGGATTTTACAAAGTAATAGCTACATTATTCAACCAATGCGAAACATCAATTTTATGGGTATATTTTTACACACCGTATATAACCTTGATCCGGGGAATTTGTAACAAATATTAGTCAGCAGAGTTGGAATAACAATTTATTTAATTTATTTCTTGTAAATTGCGTTTTAAACTTAATTTATTTTTTTATTGTTTACACCTTTGCCAGGGTAAAGATTCGTACGTACTCTTTATCCCACCCTCGTGTAAGCTTTTAATAGTATAGGTTATACAAAAAATTTTGAATCTAACTTAAAATTAACAATATATCCTATGAAATAATTAAATAACGTGTACATAAAAATTAACTATACTAAAGTTTCTTAAACTAAACAACAGTGCTCACAACCAAAAAAACTAGCAACAAAAGAAAATACTTTACCGTTTATCTCCCGATAGCAACGCCGTAAGTATCAAGTTTATGGTTGGTTATACATCTTTTTCCCTCAAATATTGTTGTTAAAAAATCTTAACTTCACTTGTTTTTAAGATATCGGCGGTGGATTTTATCCATACTTTTTCTAATTTTTATCCTAAATTATTTTAACATTTTTCTACTTTAATTATTTATCATTACAATTTTTTTCATATTATATATTCTTTTTTGATACTGTTCTTGATTATTATTTTCCATATGTGGGACTCAAATAAAAATTGCATAACGGATATTTAAAGGATTTTTTTTTACAATAAGAAGAATCTCAAGATCTACTAGCCTTAAATAAACTATTAAAAAATTTATTAATCAGCAATCACTTTACTTCTCTAATGAAGGTTCATTTCTAAATGCTAATTACAATGACAAACCGATCATGTCATATTTGAAGTATGACTTTAATTACATTATTGTTTTTAAATATTATGCATATTTCTAATGCTATTATAAATATATAATTTATAATTTAACATTATTTAAATGTATATAATGGTTGACATTAACAAATGTGTGCATCACCAGTGTTACCATATTACTAATAAACATTATAACAAAAATAAACCTAAATTTTATGTAACACATTAAGACATCTATATATTTTTACTTATTACTATTATACACATATATATTTATATATATATATATATATATATATATACAGAATTCTTGCGTACACACAGAAATACTTATACCTAATTGTAATTAATATTTTTTACAAAACAGAAGAAATAAAAATAAGGACTTTTATACCCGCGGACCTGTTACCCCCCTCTGCCCTATTTTTTTTATAGATTTTCAAACATGGCCGTTAATCTCCAGATAGAGATATTGCTTGATTTGAGGCAATGGTTGATTACACGTTTTTTGCCTGCTACTTTAAATATTCTTGTTGAACTTTACTTGTTTTTGAGATATTGGTGGTGGACATTTTCTTCCGCGGACCTTGAAACCCTATTCTACCCTATATTAAAATGATTAATAATTAATGTTTTTCCAGCAGTTAATTAAATCAGGGCTGTAGGTACCTAGCTAACAATCCGCCAAGTGCATCAGTCAATTGCGTCCGCGCGATACGAGAGACGGGAGAGTCAGGCTACGAGCTGCGGCCGCTTCACGCTCGGGCTGCTCGTGCGCCACACACGCTGCCTGGCGTTGGTTTGCTGCTTGTACGAACTCCGCCTTAATTAACATCGCAAAACCGACAAGCGCGGTGCGCTAATTACGCAAAGGTAGCAATTGTTATTCTGATTGACTCGTGACGACTTCATCCAGCCATTGGCGAGAAGGAACAACTATATATTACATCATTAATGGATACAGGACGGATAATTACTGGCGTAATAACAACGAGTTACATCTGGTAAGCTGAAAACTCAAGGCTCGGCGGATATAGCATGCGTTTACACAATTCAGGCACATTAATGAAGCAAAAACACTGAAGAAATATCATTGAAGACAAGAAGTAGCCGGGCGTTGTATTATTAAGGAATAAAATTGATTTGTCAGAACTATGTACCATTAAAATGATACATTTCATCATTTACTATTACAAACTTCTGCAATAATGCATTTTTAGGTGGTAACCAGTGGTGTTGTGCTAATATTTTTTTACCGGAACGCTAAAGTTAAAAGACCGGTTCAAAAAACGGGTAACATATTTAGGGGGGAATATGTAAAAACTGCAACGATTGAAATTTCCCAGCAATGGACATTTCAGATAAAAATCTGTACGATTGTCGCCATTTTTTAGCATAACTGTAATAAACTAATGAAGTTTAAAAAATCTGCTAATACTTCCAGTATCAACCCCTGAAAATTTTAGTTCACAACAAATGTATAATAAAAATTTATTGGCATTAGGTAGGCCAATTTGGGTATGTTATTGCCAAACTATGCCGGGGATGAGTAACGTACGGTTTGTGGGCTGCTTGCATTTTTCCAAAAACTATAAAAAAATCCAGCAAGTATTTTGATTTTTTTGCCGGAACACGATGCTGCTCAAAAAGGATATGCCGGAACATTGTTCCGGCGCGTTCCAGCTCGACAACACTAGTGGTAACTCATATTAATAAGAAATTTTATCATTGTCAAAATAATTATTCATTTTCATATTAATATAGGGCTGTGAGGGGATTGAAGGTCCGCGGGTAAAAATGTCTACCACCATTTTCTTAAAAACAAGTAAAGTGTTTAAATCAATAAATCGTTATTGCAATTAATATTTTGGCTTGATAGATAATGATCTAAATAATTTTTAATCCCCAACAATTGAAAATTTTAGCCCTCGACGCGAAAATTACCTCTATCTACTCCTGTTCTAACCCTTTGACACGAAGCTCTATATTTGTATATGATTAAACAATAATAATCAGTTTCAATTATATTCGAAGTCGTAAAAGTTTACGATCGCACTAAAGTTCGCAATAAATTTAAAATCCAAACTGTGTTTTGATCACTGGTATGTAAATAATTTACCCAATCGCGATTATAAAAAACTAACTGTTCTCTTTATTTTCTGTTTCATATATCACAATCGATTCTTATAAACTGCTAGATACATAAATAAGATTATAATTTGAATATAAATTTTGCGTTCAGAATTCGTTTTTTATAATTTTACAATAAATCTGCAATAATTGATTCGACATTGTCAATCAAAATTGAAATATTACAAAACGATTTGCACGTGGAATTATGATGACAATTAGAAATTCGTTTCAACAAACGATCAGGCCGATAAAAACAAGAAAAATTGCGATTATGGACTGTTTTCTTAATTTTTTGGTTCATATACCACAAACATTTATTATCAACATCCGAATACATAAATAAATTTATGATTTGATGAATATAAATTTTGCCTTTCGGATTCTTTTCTTATAATTTAACAATAAATCTGCGTTAATTGATTCGACATTGTCAATCAGAATTGAAATATTATGATCCCGACTGCGTGCAGTGTTTTTAACGCAACAATTAGAAACTCTTTTAGAATAACGGACTTCGTAATATCGTAATATCTCCAACAGCTGTGAATGTGTATTTTTATGTTTGTCTATTTATTTTTCGTCGCAGTATCAAATAGACATCGTTAAATCTCGTACACTAAGTTTAGTAGAGTCATGAGCATAAATCCTACAGTCCGTCTTGCGACACAAGATTTATTATTCGAATTCTTTTCTAATTGAGCGTGTCCATTTTATTCTGATATTATCCAATTCCACACTTTTCGAAATAAAGAAATTTCACTCGCATATAGCACGATGTGAATCTTTTTATTGTTGATCGTATAAATTTAAGTGCTCCGGGCTATCTTCTAATTAATAATCTAAGACACACACGTAATATCATTGAAATCGTTCATTAATCTTCATAAGCGACAATTTCTAAAGTAATAAATGTCTTTCAAAATATGCTTCCGACGGTGAAAATACTGTTAACAGATTTTTATAGTTGACCGAAAAGGTATTAACGTACAATTTACATTTTACAAGTTTAAAATAATTAGTGGAATATTGTTGCCTAGGAATTGCTCATTATGATTTTTATTATTTTATTTTTATGTCGGATTAGTTTTATAAAGTAATAAATAATCGAAAAAAGTACGTATTTACCAAACGTAAAATTTCATGGGCTTAAAAAATAAAACTATAATACAAGTAATAAATTATAGTTTCTATTAATAATATGATTAAAATTTAAGTATTTACGAAAATTTGAAATAATTCAGAAATTGGCCTCAATAATTTAAAACACCTATAACAATCATAACATATGAAAACGATTAAATCATATGAATAAAAATTCAATATCTATGTGGCATATCTAAAAATTTATTGTATTTAATTTATTTAACGTTGTTTTGATCTAGGTGTTCTGACTATCAAGCCAATTGACTACCAAGTGACAATGACGCTCAACATCTGACAGGGGATTTCTTAAACAATAGTGAATACGGCTATTATATCATTTTGTCCGTATTTCCCCTAAATCAAAATTACAAAAATCTTAGTTTTACTCTCGTATAAGATTTTCCTCTCATCTTATAACGTAAGATCATGTAGTTTGCTTCAATTACACAATCCGTCGAATTCAAAAGTATCTTAACAAAAAAATCATATAGATGACAATGAACCTAAAATTGGTAATCTAATTTTTCTAACTTGCCTATATTCTGTTATAAGATGGTAGAGCAAGTTTATACAAGATCAGCCATATCCTTCTTTAAACTCCATTCATCATTAGCATTTTTTTACTTATGAGTTTGTAACCTCTGGTCACAAACACTTTTCTATATATTTAATGTTATTTGAGAACTATGCGCGCAATGGTATATGTGCCAATGAATAATTTCTTCTAATAGTGAAAATCGATAAAAATTCAAATATTTTGACAATGTGCCACGTGTTAACATGAAAATTACGAAATTCAATCTTCGAATCCCATTTACCGGTGCGTTGATCTCGATGGAGTCTATTTACGATCTTTACGAACGACATTTACCGGACAATGGCATCTCATTGAACGGTTTTATTTATGTGCATTTGTTTCCTACAAAAAATACACACACATGTACACATATAAAAGAAACACTTCCGTATACCAGTCAAATATTCCTGTAACCGTTCGTTTTTCTAAATTTAATTTACGTAGAATAATATTTTATAAATTGATTAAGTCATTAGCACAAAATTTGACATGATTTGGACATCGTAAATGAGGAATAATTTATTGAAAGCACCATAACGTTCCACTCAAAAATAGAGTCGCAAGTTAAAAAATCTAATGAACAAATTCTTTTCCTAATGAGGTGATAAAATAACGAGTGAGGTCGATGAACAACTTGTGAGAAATGAATATAAAGGTGCATAATTTATTTAAAATTTTAATTTTTAATAAAATAATAACGTGACAAGACAATTGTATATTCCTTGAAAATTCTAAATAAATAATTATACTTTATTCCGCAATTCAGTTATGTTATTCTTAAAAGATAGGGCGGAGCACAAAAGTCCAATTTGACTTTCAGCAATTATACTAATTACACAACACATAACATACATCAAAGAAACAACTATTGAACTATGTTCAGTAAAATTCCCACTATTTTTCTAAAATTTATCTTTTGCCTCTTAGTAAGAATAGTTAGGGTAAGTCTGAATGATACAATATTTCTTTGAAATTTTATAACAATTTTGTCAAGTCTAATCTCCAGCAAAAATTAATCAAGATATAATTACTTACTCTTTAAATACCTGACATTCTAGAAAAATAAATTTTATAAAATAGAAATATTTACAATAAAAATAAATTAATCAAAATTATTCCATGGCAAAGACAAGGATTGATTGATGTAATACCTAGGATCTGTTCTATCTACGCGTATTATTGCGTACATGCTATAAATATTTTTAAAACTAATTAGAAACATGACAATTACAATTATAAAGAAATCAATATTTCATTATACCAATGAAATCAGATTAACGAGAACATTTTTGCTTTCTTGTATATACCATGTAAACATAATGACGACGTAATATATTGCCTTAAACATCCGCCTTGGAACGATAAGCAATGCGAGAAGTAACTTAATACTTAATAGAAATAATAAATTTCAAGATAAGCCGTATGTAATTCTACGATGCTTATTTTAATTGATACTGCTTATCGCTATCAAAAAATTCTAGTAAATCAAAATAAGATTCGCCTACTGTGAATCATCGCACAACTCTATAAGATGATGGTAATATAATGTAAAATACATGATATTTTACTAAAGCTTGCATAGATGCGATTATTGCTCAATAAAATAAAGTTTTATGTCCAAATATTACATGTATAATATTTTTTGCCACTTTCTTATGACATCCTGATATCAGAAATTGAAAATAAATTAATTATTTCAATTACACAGGCATACAAGAATAGTAGCACAAGTTAGAAAAAATGCATGCTAAAATTTAAAGTGTAAGAAATTAGTTCAAATTGTGATACTTCACAACAAATATTGTGTGCTTGACAGAAAACCTAAACCTAGTTCCGAAACGTCAAGCAAAAACATTTTCATTTATGAAAAAAAAACTAGTCAGCACATATCTCTGGTAATACGAATCGAATGTGCTTTGAATCAATCTAATCGGATACACCCATTTTTGGCACATTTTTCCCGTAACACCGAACGGCTGGACATGCGTTTGCCAAAAACTAATCAGCATGTTTCCTCATTAATATAAATTGAATGTTTTTTGAATCATTGCAACGTACTTTCAAAATCGTATATGAAAATTTGTATCCACACAAAAAACATACACATACACACACATCATCCATTGTTTCTAAGGTATGCCACAATGTTCAAGAAGTCTTGAAACGTAAAGATATGCAAAAATTATCATTCTCAATTTTTTACAATTACTCTGACTTACACGACAGAAAGTTAATAAATATATGAAGAAAAATATTTTTTTCATATAATAAATATCTGAAAGGAATAATGTTTTTCATAATCTTATATACCAGACACCCCTGCCTGACTGAGATGTGAAAATCTATATTATGTTGATAAAAAATATTAATAAATGAGGACAAATTTCTGTCTAAATTTTATTAAATCAAATTAAATTAAATCAAAATTAATAATTATTTCATTAAATCAACATTTCACTACTTGATCAAAAATAAAAAAATACTTTCTCGATACTACCATTGGACAACTTCTATGTTTTTAGTTAACGATTCTAAAGATTTTTTTCAGTTACATTCTCAGAAGTCCCCTGAAGTAACAGTTATTGTTATTGATTACGTCAAGTTTGAATAGGTAAATGAATAAACAAAATCTTTCTCAAATAATTCGACAACAACAATTACCTCATAATAATACATGAAATACGAAATAGTTTCTCATAGCTATTTCCCCCATTACATTAATTAAATGTATTATTTTTATACAGCGTACATAGTTTAATTTCTACGATCCAGTCTACGAAAATGTAATTACATTTGCATAATTATACATAGACTTTTTAGAATTTCTAATTATTAGTGATTACATACACGCCATGGCCGTAGATAGCACTTCAGTGTTATTATTACACAGTACATTATTTTTGATTTCATGTGTTTTATGGGATTCATTGTTTTGTGGATCGTGGCCCTCTAATTGGGATTCATTAGGCTGCTATCACATTTGACACTGGACTTAAAAGAAAAGATTTTTTTTTAAAGAGCCTCTAATCCTTTAATCACGTAATCGATTTCTAAGGGTTTTTGGACCCCCTTTACCCGCGGTGATTTTTAACTTAACCCCCCTCCCCTAACCGTCATGTGTATCTTAGTACCTGAAAAAAATCGTAAAATGTTTGATATTTTTTTTGAAAATTTGGATTCTGAAATTTACTAGAACCTCTTCTACCGTGTGTGATATTTTGTTGTTTTTATGCCAAACCCCACTTCTTCCCTGATTTAAGCATTGCGTATACTATATTTAATAGTTCTAATAATCCGGAGTAACATTTTTTCCCAGATCTCACAAAAAAGTAAGATGAAATATCAAATAATTGATAAAGATTTGACATTATCAATTAACCAACAATTGTTAATTTCATATTAAGATTTTGATAGAATATTATGCATTAAATGCTCCAAATTATATGAATGTAATATAATTATTATAACAGACAAAATGTTTGAAAAAATTACTATTTTGTTAAAGTACCAAGATGGAAAATTTCATTTCTCGATGGGATTCTTTTTCTGTACGCCGTGTGTGACATCAGCTTTAGTTACGAAATCCGTGTGCATACCGAGAGACTTCTAATTAAAAATAAAAATAAAATACTATTACCATTTTTATTATAATATCACTGATTGCGAGGTTAATTGCATACGTACAATCGTAAATTATTTTATACGCTCACGCATGTTGCGGCCGCGGATAGATCCGAAAGCCAGATACATATTTTCGGTCGGTCGGAGTAATTGCTAGTCAGCCTTTGTATTATTTCATATCAAATCGGGTTTGGATAATTCAATTTAAATGACATACCTAAAAAAATACAGATTCTAAAGTTATTTGCAATATTTTGGCAAAAATTGGATTACAATTGATTAAAAGTACCAGCGATTTTTAAATATTTTATTGTTGTCAATGTAACATGCATGTGTAATATAATTTGTTACTTATATTTTTTGCAAATTATGAATATTGGAAACATGACTAAAATATAGAAACATTGTTAAATTTCGCTTATGAATTGACTTTCATGGTCTTTATTAGTGAAGACTGGGTGCGGTTGTGCCAGGGTACGGTAGTGACACTCATAACAGCTAAACTATACTGATTTTGAGATACGGTCAGAAGAGAGAAAGATGAATTATGTTTGTTCGAACAAGTTTCATTATTGCATTAAGTCAACATTCATTAAATAGTTCATTCACAAATTAAATAGATACATGAATAATCGAGGTTGTTATAATGAATATAGCATGTTTGATAATATCTGATAATATCAAGTATTACTTATGATTTTTCGATTTTTGCTAATTCTTGCAACGCTGTAATATGCAAAGTATAGACAATACAAAAAGCTTTGACAAAATTTAGTAAGATTGAGCGATCAGATCGCAGTTTCTGAAATGGATATAGCACATTCAACTTAGTGACCATATGTCCCGGATTGGCCGAGATTTTCATCTTTTGTCCTGGAGTTTTCTTGAGGCAATATTTGTTCCAGATTTAGTGTTTTGTCCCAGATTTTTAACTTCCCGTAGGGTAAGTTATTGTAATGGGCCGAAAATCGAAATTGAAAATTTTTACATTTTTCGACGTTTTGAAGGTTTCTGAACGTTTTGGCATACCTCAGAAAAAATGGATGTGTGCGTGTGTATGTATGTATGGATACAAATTTCCAGTCACGTTTTCGGGCGCACGGATCAACCGATTTGAATGGTTCATAAAATATTCGATTCCTATTGATAGGAAAAAGAGCTGATTAGTTTTTGGCGAAGGCAGGTCCAGCCGTTTCGGAGATACGGAAAAAAGAGTGCAGAAAATAGAAATTGACTTTTTGAGAGAATGGAGTATCAAATTTGAATGATCTAAAAAACATTCAATTAGTAATGATTGGGAGAAGCGTCTGTTAAAAAGCTAAATATGTAAAAAATGGCAGTTTTTGAGAGAACTAAGCGACCGATTTGAATGATTTAAAGAACTTTCTGCTTGTCTTAACAAAATAATTGATTTTGGAAAAAAAATTGTATAATTTTTTTTTTTTTTTAGTTTTTCTTTAGTCTTTTCTTATATCGAAAATAATTCAGATTTTATTTTTATTCTGACTAAAGTTCTAATATAACTTAAACAAATAATTTTAAATTTGCAATTCAGTTTATATTCTTCTTAAAAATATTAGACAATGTTACAATATTTATAATAATCTATTTGAAAACATTCAGTATTCCTCGAACATTTCGTTACGGTACGGGAAGTTCCAGCAATTTGCCTTAAGGCACGATGCCACCCACCCCACTTGTTATAATATATATTTTAAATGCATCTCAAGCAGACTTATTTTAATAAAATATAAAAAATTGAAAATTAGGCTACATGTACTAGGGTTCGAATCCATTTTAAAGCTAAGTTTGTTAATTACATTTCCTAAGTAAATGCACCACAGAAGTTTTCTCATGTACATGACTCCACTTCTTTTTATTGCTAGTATGTAGTATAAAAAACAATTATTCATTTAATCAAACTTTAATCTTTCTCATTATCTTGTCGTAATGTTACTCGAATTACAGTTCCGTGGGTGGTCAGCCCGCCGTCCTGCAAAATTGTGCATGTTTTCGACGATTTTATCTGCTTGCATCATAAATTTACAGTTTTGCTCCTCGATATCAGAATACGTTCCAACTCATATTTTGTAAGCAATTGCCGTGTGCATAGTAAGGAATGAGAAATGATGTAAGCGCAAATGACATCAGCGTAACAAGATAAGTGATAAATTCATAAACAACCGTAATACGATAAGTTAATAAATATTTATATGTTTGAGTGATTTTTATCGAAGGGAGTGACAAAAAATCGTCAAATAAATGTTCATATTTAGTGGAAATCATACTGCTTGATATCGATCTTGGCTGAGGTTGGGGTGAACCCGGAACTAGTTTGTGCAAGCCCACATCCTTGCCGCTTTATTGATAGTTTTTCAATTTAGTTTTCTTTTTGTTTGTTCATTTTACTTACAATTCATTACGTTTTTTATTTTCAACTGGTATATATTATGTTCTATTTTCCTTATTATGTTCTATTTTTCATGAAAATCTAGAGAAAAGTTCTTTAAAATTAATCTACAAAGTAAGCCGTTGTCACGCCAGTAGAATTAATATTCACTTAATTAGCAAACTCGAGACTAATATAGCACCTGCATGTATTTTAAAATTACCTCGTTAATTATGAATTCAATTACTGCTGGTGTATTATGTTATAATCAATGGCGCCGGAATATAATAATTAAATATATCTTATTTAGCTCATTAGCCGGAAGAAACTTCCAAAGCAATTCTGCTGTACATTGCGTTTATAACTATAATACCTGCGAACGATCAAAAAATCTCCATGTTAATCCATTTGTTATTTATGCATCACAAATTACTCACGATGGCTTATAATAATTAAGGTAATTTTCTTGATTAAGTGAAAAAAATAATAAAATTTCTCACAGTGTTCTACGAATTTTACCAACCGTCAGTTACACCGTCTTGGCCTGCGCTAGTGTGTGTTCGTCTATCACGGAAAATAGCCGGATCGCACGAGACGGAAGTTATTATTTTTATGGAGCTTAATTGTAGGTTGGGCCTTCACCAATTACAGTCATGAATCGCTAACAATTTCGTTTATTATTATTATATCGATATGGGCCACGGGTCACCGACAATAAAAAACACAAGCAAGCTAGATATTCCTTGTCTAGTAGTTGAAATTTTAAGATCATTAATCTGTTCCGCGTTATTTGAGGTAATGGCAGCAGAAGTTGCGATAAGAAGTATATAAATGGCTTTTTAACTTACATGTTTACTTAAGAGCATTAACGGTAATTTCACAATGGCATTGAGGCGATACATTTACCATTAATCATATTATATTTATTTTACGTAATTCATCTAGACACACATCATCTACACACACATATATATATAATATATATATATATATATATTGTATATATATATATATATATATATATATATATATATGTTAGGAGTATTTTGCAGTCCAATATAAACTGATTACAAAACAGTGACAATGAACTCAACATTTGACACAATTATTATTTAAGCTTTCTTCATGCCAATTTTTAAATAAAGCCAATGTGTCATTTTGTCCGTATTTTCCCTTAAACTTTTAGTTAAACTTCATTTCGTATGTGAAGATCAGAACTTATGCATTCATCGATAGATACTAATAATGCAGTTAAAACAGAAGATTCTGCTAAAATTTTAATACTGAAAGAAAAGTATTTTGGGGGCTTCCATTAATCACGTGATCCTTAAAGGGGGAAGGAGGGTTGACCATGTAATCACGAAATATCATGAAGGCGGATGGGGGTCTAGTAAGATATCACGTGTAATTTTACCTCAGTTTTAAAAAATCTAATTTTATTTTTAAAAATTAAAAAATATTACGATTTTTTGTAGGTACTAAAAACACACGTGATGATGTGTGGAGAAGGGTTAAAAATTTAAATATCACCACGTATCACCAAGCGGGAGAATTGGTCCAAAAATAAAGACTCTGGAAGGCCAACGATTATGCGTACACAAAAATTTAAGTTAGTTAAATAAGTCTATCAATGGCTTCAATACGTATCTCAAACCTTTCCAAAAGTCTGCGAATAGTGCCAAACCAAATGAAACTCAATATTCAACCCCACACATCTCGGAGAAGTTTATAAATTTAATTACCGATTAAATGTATATTATCTGTATAGATCGGAAGATAGTTATTTTAGTCATGATTTAAGTAAGTTAAATAATCTGAAGATCAACCCCTCTCGAACTTTCGTCTCCGTAGAGTGTCAAAGTGAAATGCAGCTCATTTATAACCCCTCGCGGCCCTCAGGACGAATCCGACCTTCCTTCTAGGCAGCGTTTAGCTGTCACGGGTATCACGCGCGCTTCGCCTGACTGACAGTTTAATCACGCGGGATATCTGAGCCCTCAGCCAGCTCGATGGTGCAAGGATTCAATCCTCTTCGAAGTCGCTTTTTTCATTCGATTTCGAATGATCTTTACATATATATCTTTGTGGAAGTATGCTCACGAATACAGAGTTAAAGTTCGTAGGTTTATGGCTAAAATATTTTACGAGCGCGCGATATCGTCCGTAGGCCCGTCAGCGGTGGTAATTGTCAACTTGTGAATGATTTGCAAATCAGAGGCGATTTTTAAATAAATAATGTTAATTAGCTATGCTTCATAATATAATTTATGGAGATATATTTTTCGTTGACAATTAAAACTTACGATTCTTGTATATTGGAAAATTATTGCCTGTCAATTGCACAATGCCATCGCTAAAACTTTACCAAAGATACTATATTACTTCCAAATATTATTTGATATTAGGTCATATATTTCATGCAATTTTTATCGGACAATTTCAATATTTGTTCAATAATATCATTATCTCTGATTCAATAAACTTATCTCACTGTTTAGATTTATTTCATTCAATAATATCGTTATGCATACATCTTTCTTTGATTTGAGATGAATTTAAGATTTGAGGTGCTTCTGACGATATGAAAAAAACTTTATATGAAAAACTGAATGCGATAAATTCAGTTTTTCATATAAAGTTTTTTCATATCGTCAGAAGCACCTCAAATCTTTAATTTTAATACCCAATATTTCCTATTCTATCAAAAAACATTCCTATATATAATCAAAGAAGAAGTAGAAAAAATGATCGCACTCTCAGTATATATTATTTAAACTAATTTATTCTAACATTTTATACAAATGCATTATTATATATATATATAGAATATATTATATATAATTATCTCTTCTATTACAATGTCCAGTAAAGGACATTCAATAAATTTGATGAATTTACAACAGTCGGTCGAAAAGGGATATTGTATACTACAAGGGCATGTTGGAAAAAACAACTCAGTAGTTGTTTTCCCATTCGATATAAAATTCACAATATTTTATTGATAGTTATATAATTTCACTATTTACTTATTAAATAATTTCTTATAAATAATGATTAAGTTATTTCTATTTTTATCAGAAGGGTTGATGGCTTAAATCCAGTGGCGCTTTTCTTCTCATCTTCTTGGATAGTTCTCTGTTATCAAAGAGTTTTGCTAACGAATTTGGGTGACTCATTAGCTTGTTTCTATACTTGTGTGCTGTTTTTTGTTATTACTTCATTTATGGTAGTTGTATTCGTGTCGACATGAATCAACCAGTTGGGAACATATTTTGAGCTCCTAAGGCAATTTTCAAAAATTGTTTTTGAAATTTCTGTATTATTTCTATATTAGTCTTATTATGCATTATATATGATGACAAAAAAATAAGAGCAATAAGCAGTTTTACATATTGTTTTTTCCAATTTGACATTTATAAAAATAACTAAGCATATTTTATTTTTTAACTTCATGCTAAAACTAATAATTTCTAATCAAATTACCGATATTCCCAATACTTCTCTAACAAAATTCAGTGTTAATTTATTCTAATTACGATCCACTCGTTTTAGCGATAAAAATAAATATGAACGTAAAATCTGTGGACGACTACTCAATTATGCTAAATATTGTAACTGGTGACAGTATTTATTGAGAAACTTATAAATAATTTTCTCATAAAACTATTAATTTGGAATCGTCATATAACCAAAAAGTAATAAAAATGATAATTGTCGCAGTACTAGTTCAATGAAAAACTTATTATTTTAAGTATATAATAAAATACCGCTATGAATCTATTGATATTGCTGAACGAGGATGTTTGCAGATACGACTAATAGCAAAGCTTTCTCTTGAAAGCTCTAATTATAATAGTTACTTTATCAAAAATCGCTAATGATCCATGTCGTCGGCACGGCACTAAAACTTTTGGTAATGTCAATAATGTAAAACCACCCCTGATAGAAAAATTTTCCCTTAAAGCTGTCTAATGCAATGGAAAGTTTCCAATGCCAGATCAGAACTAATCTGGTACATTATTCCAAGAGAAAATACGAAACTATCAGATGCTAATTGTACGTAACATACTAATTTTGGTCTCATGATTACTTAAT
>NW_020537758.1:25549318-25592008 GCF_003426905.1 Ctenocephalides felis | reverse complement strand
AAAAAGAGTGCAGAAAATAGAAATTGACTTTTTTGAGAGAATGGAGTATCAAATTTGAATGATCTAAAAAACTTCAATTGTAATGTTTGGGAGAAGCGTCTGTTAAAAAGCTAAATATGTAAAAATGGCAGTTTTTTGAGAGAACTAAGCGACCGATTTGAATGATTTAAGAGAACTTTTCTGCTTGTCTTAAACAAAATAATTGATTTTGGAAAAAAAATTGTATAATTTTTTTTTTTTTTTTTTAGTTTTTCTTAGTCTTTTCTTATATCGAAAATAATTCAGATTTTATTTTTATTCTGACTAAAGTTCTAATATAACTTAAACAAATAATTTAATTTGCAATTCAGTTTATATTCTTCTTAAAATATTAGACAATGTTACAATATTTATAATGAATCTATTTGAAAACATTCAGTATTCCTCGAACCATTTCGTTACGGTGTACGGAAGTTCCACCAGCAATTTGCCTTAAGGCACGATGCCACCCACCCCACTTGTTATAAATATATATTTTAAATGCATCTCAACAGACTTCTTTTTATAAAATAAAAAATTTAAAATAGGCTACATGTACTAGGGTTCGAATCCATTTTAAAGCTAGTTTGTTTAATTACATTTCTAAGTAAATGCACCACAGAAGTTTTCTCATGTACATGACTCCACTTCTTTTTATATGCTAGTATGTAGTATAAAAAACAATATTCATTTAATCAAACTTTAATCTTTCTCATTATCTTGTCGTAATGTTACTCGAATTACAGTTCCGTGGGTGGTCAGCCCGCCGTCCTGCAAAATTGTGCATGTTTTCGACGATTTTATCTGCTTGCATCATAAATTTACAGTTTTGCTCCTCGATATCAGAATACGTTCCAACTCATATTTTGTAAGCAATTGCCGTGTGCATAGTAAGGAATGAGAAATGATGTAAGCGCAAATGACATCAGCATAACAAGATAAGTGATAAATTATAAACAACCGTAATACGATAAGTTAATAAGTATTTATATGTTTGAGTGATTTTTATCGAAGGGAGTGACAAAAAATCGTCAAATAAATGTTCATATTTAGTGGAAATCATACTGCTTGATATCGATCTTGGCTGAGGTTGGGTTGAACCGGAACTAGTTTGTGCAAGTCCACTTCCTTGTGCTTTATGAGAGTTATTCAATTGAGTTTTCTTTTTGTTTGTTTATTTTACTCACAATTCGTTACGTTTTTTATTTTCAACTGGTATATATTATGTTCTATTTTCTTATTATGTTCTATTTTTCTTGAAAATCTAGAGAAAAGTTCTTTAAAATTAATCTACAAAGTAAGCCGTTGTCACGCCAGTAGAATTATATTCACTTAATTAGCAAACTCGAGACTAATATAGCACCTGCATGTATTTTAAAATTACCTCGTTAATTATGAATTCAATTACTGCTGGTGTATTATGTTATAATCAATGGCGCCGGAATATAATAATTAAATATATCTTATTTAGCTCATTAGCCGGAAGAAACTTCCAAAGCAATTCTGCTGTACATTGCGTTTATAACTATAATACCTGCGAACGATCAAAAAATCTCCATGTTAATCCATTGTTATTTATGCATCACAAATTACTCACGATGGCTTATAATAATTAAGGTAATTTTCTTGATTAAGTGAAAAAAATAATAAAATTTCTCACAGTGTTCTACGAATTTTACCAACCGTCAGTTACACCGTCTTGGCCTGCGCTAGTGTGTGTTCGTCTATCACGGAAAATAGCCGGATCGCACGAGACGGAAGTTATTATTTTTATGGAGCTTAATTGTAGGTTGGGCCTTCACCAATTACAGTCATGAATCGCTAACAATTTCGTTTTATTATTATTATATCGATATGGGCCACGGGTCACCGACAATAAAAAACACAGCAAGCTAGATATTCCTTGTCTAGTAGTTGAAATTTTAAGATCATTAATCTGTTCCGCGTTATTTGAGGTAATGGCAGCAGAAGTTGCGATAAGAAGTATATAAATGGCTTTTTAACTTACATGTTTACTTAAGAGCATTAACGGTAATTTCACAATGGAATTGAGGCGATACATTTACCATTAATCATATTATATTTATTTTACGTAATTCATATAGACACACATCACCCACACACACACACACACACATATATATATATATATATATATATATATATATATATATATTTGGAGTAATTTGCAGTCAAATTTAAACTGATTACAAAACAGTGACAATGAACTCAACATTTGACACGATTATTATTTAAGATTTTTTCATGCCAATTTTTACAAAATATTACAAAAGATAACAGTAAAACTGCTACAAAGAAGAAAAACACAACAATCAATCAAGAACAAAACGCGTACTATGAAAAACGAACTCTCTGCTTTGTACAAAATAATCAATAAATATAAAAAAAAATTACTACTAAAAATACAGACAAGGCACTATAATGAGCCAACTACAATTTTCTGGTAGAAAGAAACGGTACGAAGAAACCATTTAAAGCACTTCGTGCAAATTGCTGGATAAAAAATTAAAAAAAAAACTGGATAAATATTTACAAAAACGAAAAGATATTGTAACTGTAGCTACAGAGTTTTATACTAATCTGTACAGTGACAATACTAACATTATTTCAACATCATATTAAAACAATAAAGAGTGACTTCATAGAGTTCGTCAAATCCGAAGTAGTAGAAACTATAAAGAAACTACAAAAAAACGACGAATCTTTGAAGGAGGCCAATACCCAATCCGGGGTTCTTGCCGACTAACTCTATACATATTGTATTGGGTTTATATTATATAATACAACATGTTCTGTATATACACGTTTATGTTAATTTAACAAATCCATGTAAAAAAATGTAAAAAGGCGGGAAATAAAAAGGCGTATTTATTATTATACCAATTTTTAAATAAAGCCAATGTGTCATTTTGTCCGTGTTTTCCCTCGAACTTTTAATTAAACTTCATTTCGTATGTGAAGATCAGAACTTATACATTCATCAATAGACACTAAAAATGCAATTAAAACTGAATATTCTGCGAATATTTTAATACTCGAAGTAATGTTTTTAGGGGGCGTCTATTAATCACTTAAGAGAGAAGACGAACTTGACAAAAAATACAAAATATAAAGTAGGAGAGGGGGTATAGTAAGATATCACGTGTAATTATTTTATCATTTTAAAAAATCTAATTTTCTTTGAAGTTTTTTTTTAAAAATTACGATTTTTCGTAGGCACTAAAATACAAGTGATGTTGTATGGGGTAGGGGGGCAATATAAATATCTCCACATATTATCAAGGGGGTTAAAAATTCTTACAAAACGCTCACGTGATTAATGGAAGCCAATGATTATGTGTACACAAAAACTGAAGTTAGATATATAAGTCTATCAATTTCGTCAATACGCATCTCAAACCTTTCCAAACGTTTGCGGATAGTGCCAAACCAAATGAAACTCAATATTCAACCCCACACATCTCGGAGAAGTTTATAAATTTAATTACCGATTAAATGTACGATATATTGTCTGTATAGATCGGAAGATAGTTATTTTAGTCATGATTTAAGTAAGTTAAATAATCTGAAGATCAACCCCTCTCGAACTTTCGTCTCCGTAGAGTGTCAAAGTGAAATGCAGCTCAATTTATAACCCCCGCAGGACGAACTCGGCCTTCCTTCCAGGCAGCGTTTAGCTGTCACGGGTATCACGCGCGCTTTCGCCCTGACTGACAGTTTAATCACGCGGAGATATCTGAGCCATCAGCCAGCTCGATGGTGCAAGGATTCAAATCTTCGAAGTCGCTTTTTTCATTCGATTTCGAATGATCTTTACATATTTATATCTTTGTGGAAGTATGCTCACGAATACAGAGTTAAAGTTCGTAGGTTTATGGCTAAAATATTTTACGAGCGCGCGATATCGTCCGTAGGCCGTCAGCGGTGGTAATTGTCAACTTGTGAATGATTTGCAAATCAGAGGCGATTTTTAAATAAATAATGTTAATTAGCTATGCTTCAATAATATAATTTATGGAGATATATTTTTCGTTGAAAATTTAAAACTTACGATTCTTGTATATTGGAAAATTATTGCCTGTCAATTGCACAATGCCATCGCTAAAACTTTACCAAAGATACTATATTACTTCCAAATATTATTTGATATTAGGTCATATATTTCATGCAATTTTTATCGGACAATTTCAATATTTGTTCAATAATATCATTATCTCTGATTCAATAAACTTATCTCACTGTTTAGATTTATTTCATTCAATTAATATCGTTATGCATACATCTTTTCTTTGATTTGAGATGAATTTAAGATTTGAGGTGCTTCTGACGATATGAAAAAAACTTCATATGAAAAACTGAATGCGATAAATTCAGTTTTTCATATAAAGTTTTTTCATATCGTCAGAAGCACCTCAAATCTTTAATTTTAATACCCAATATTTCCTTATTCTATCAAAAAACATTCCTATATATAATCAAAAGAAGAAGTAGAAAAAATGATCACACTATCTCAGTATTATATTATTTAAACTAATTTATTCTAACATTTTATACAAATGCATTATATATATATATATATATATATATATATATATTATCTCTTTTATTTACAAATGTCCAGTAAAGGACATTCAATAAATTTGATGAATTTACAACAGTCGGTCGAAAAGGGACATTGTATACTACAAGGGCATGTTGGAAAAAACAACTCAGTAGTTGTTTTTCCATTCGATATAAAATTCACAATATTTTATTGATAGTTATATAATTTCAACTATTTACTTATTAAATAATTTCTTATAAATAATGATTAAGTTATTTCTATTTTTTATCAGAAGGGTTGATGGCTTAAATCCAGTGGCGCTTTTCTTCTCAATCTTCTTGGATAGTTCTCTGTTATCAAAGAGTTTGCTAACGAATTTGGGTGACTCATTAGCTTGTTTCTATACTTGTGTGCTGTTTTTGTTATTACTTCATTTATGGTAGGTGTATTCGTGTCGACATGAATCAACCAGTTGGGAACATATTTTGGAGCTCCTAAGGCAATTTTCAAAAATTTGTTTTGAAATTTCTGTATTATTTCTATATTAGTCTTATTATGCATTATATATGATGACAAAAAAATAAGAAGCAATAAGCAGGTTTTACATATTTTTTTTTCCAATTTGACATTTATAAAAATAACTAAGCATATTTTATTTTTTAACTTCATGCTAAAACTAATAATTTCTAATCAAAATTACCGATATTCCCAATACTTCTCTAACAAAATTCAGTGTTAATTTATTCTAATTACGATCCCACTCGTTTTAGCGATAAAAATAAATATGAACGTAAAATCTGTGACGACTACTCAATTATGCTAAATATTGTAACTGGTGACAGTATTTATTGAGAAACTTATAAATAATTTTCTCATAAAACTAATTAATTTGGAATCGTCATATAACCAAAAAAGTAATAAAATGATAATGTCGCAGTACTAGTTCAATGAAAAACTTATTATTTTAAGTATATAATAAAATACCGCTATGAATCTATTGATATTGCTGAACGAGGATGTTTGCAGATACGACTAATAGCAAAGCTTTCTCTTGAAAGCTCTAATTATAATAGTTACTTTATCAAAATTATCGCTAATGATCCATGTCGTCGGCACTAAAACTTTTGGTAATGTCAATAATGTAAACCACCCCTGGATAAAGTTTTCCCTTAAAGCTGTCTAATGCAATGGAAAGTTTCCAAATGCCAGATCAGAACTAATCTGGTACATTATTCCAAGAGAAAATGCGAAACTATCAGATGCTAATTGTACGTAACATACTAATTTTGGTCTCATGATTACTTAATCGACCGACTGATGTGCCAATGATGAGGAGACAATGTGGTAATACACAGAGATAAAGTGGAATTGACAATATAATATATCATTTTCAAATAAATTTAATGTCAACAAAACTAAAAATGGAATTAATATTATGACAACTGCTAGGTGCAGGTAGAATTTCTTTCTGAATAGAAAATGATACTGAATTACCGTGTATAAAACATTACAATAATTTTATCTGCCTCAATATAGACGCTGCCATATTCTTTAACAAAAAATTAATAATTTTTTATGAAGGCTTGCTAAAATAGTAAATCATAAGTAAGCAAGAATGTTGAGTGCATTTTCTGGAACTAAAAAATTCTAATAGAATCAAATATGAAATACTTGAATTCATTATTTTCTAGTCCCATATTCTTCAGATAACTGTCCACAAACGTGGGTTACTATTTGTATATTTTAAATGTTGAAATTCGAACAAATGCGACAATAAAACGTGTTCCAGCGCCCATAATAAAAGATGACATTATTGCATATACAGTAACTGAGTCCATTGCTGATTAATATCTAAATTTTGGTATTTCACAAGAACTAGGTGTGGGACGAATATATTTCTTTTTTTATTTAGATAATACAGCCAGTTTACGACAAATATTGTTGTTCTTGTTTTTGTGATTATCCATAATTATTACTATTTTATCATTTGAACAGCAATCACAACTTAAAATCCTATAGTGCTGATTAGTTTTTGACAAAGACAGATCCAGCCATTTTGGAAATACGATGCAAAAAGTGCAGAAAATGGGAGTTTTGTAGCAATCTACCGGCATACTGGTAGATCGCTACAAAAGTGGACTGATGGATATGAATAAATGTAGACAGGTAGACAGATAAACAGGCAAACAGGTTGATCATAAATAAATAAAATGATATTATTGATTAAATGTATTATTTACATTTTGCATATCAAGAACATGTAACTTACCACAAGGCAAAATACTACTTACAACTTGTTAATATTGGTTTTATTAACAAAATATTTGACCAGAATGGCTTTTAACAGTATAAATATAATATCCGTTCGAAACATTCAATAATAATTGTGTATATCGTTACAACCGCAGTAGTAATCGAAAAAACGGATGATTCCAAACACATTAAGTACCAAACTAAAAAAATATATCAAGTTTATATTAGTCATCAATGAGATTTATGTTTTTCCGTGACGCCTTCTCCTTCTATTGGAACAATAACCGTCCAGGTAATACATTATTACTAGAACTAAGTATTAGACAAATCCAAACCGACCATTATCGTTCGATATGAGAAACTTTAGAAAATGTGTACACGATCAATATTTTCTAAAAGGTTTTATGATAGCTCTGACATATCTTCACGCCAGTTATTTTAATTGTGGATAATAACAGGCCGGAGTATTAAAATAACCTGATTAGAAATAGCCTCCATAAAAATCGTCGGTGCTCTGGGAACATTACTCGCAATCACGGATTCTCAAAATAATAGTAATAGATTTAATTATAGGTGCAATAATTATAGTTGACACAAAAATTTATAGCAATTATAATCGTGAAATAAAAACCTCATTTTTGCATTATTTGTGAGTGCATCACTTCAGAAAAAAAATTATACTAACGAGATTTAAACCCGATCATTTTTAACTCTCTTATCTATAAATCCGAACGCAAAAAGTATGAGCAAGAGCCTGAACTGATTGAACTACCAAAACATATTGATATGGAATGATCTATTTTTCAAAACTATAATTAATTTTTATATTTAAACCACTTTTTATAAGCCTATAATATTTTAAAGTATTTGCTTTGAGTATTGACTCTATAAATAAAAATCCCAGAAAAGTAAACCTGAGATTCTCCTTGTGAGGATTTGTTTTTTGATAAATGAATTACTTATATAAAAGTATATTATTTTTATGTCAATTTTGAAAAGTTATCATAACATAACTTTGTTAAAAAATTATCATAAATTATCATATCATAAAGATATAATATTTGAAACTTGAGTTGCTAGAATTTTCCAAACTTTAGAACATCGTTCCTTCAGAACGATATAATGGCACATGCTTCATAATTTGGTTTTTAAGAAGTTGATATTGGAGATCTAAAAAAATATTTCATTTTAAAATCATAATTTACATCTAAGCTGTTTTTAAAAAAACACAATGGAAGAAAATATATAAATCCCATATACTCGAAGGGATGATTGATCTGAGGCAAAATTTTAAAACTTTTAATAAAAAATTAGTTTTTTAAATGTTCTACCTTATAAACCGTAATTGTTACTTCTTAACCAATATATAGGACTACTTATATTTGAGTTTTTTATTTAAAAATTAGTTTTAAGATTGAGAATCGCACTCAATCCTCCCAAACCCACTCGCGTACATGTCGAGTTCATTGAAATGATGTTAGTTAGTCGAATCGGATACCAGTTTATGAAAAGACTTTTCGGATAAACAGTTACTTGTATTAAAACATAACTACTATAAACCAAATAATGCTCTTAAGTTCCAGATTATGCAATGGATTTATTACATCCTCAAGTCTCGGAATGTATTTGGAAAAAAAGCATTTTATTAGTATAGTACAGCTACGATCAATTGATATCGATACGTGTGCTAAAACAGGTTTTTTTCATTCAATGGCTTTTGAGACCAAAAGTCATGAGAATTTGTCGGTAAGAGTAGCATATATTGTTAATGTGAAGAAATTGTGTTGAAGGAAAAAAACGTTTTATGCAAATTTGAATATAATGTCATGGAGTTTAATAGAATTTTAGTTCATAAAAGCACTAATGCATTGATAAAGCATATTTATGCGTTTTTAAAATTTGTTCGAGTTTTAAAAGATTAACCTTAATAATTAAATCTTATAGCCACTCATCAAATATATGTTTACTTAGATGGACTCGTTACTTCATTATTAATTAGGTATTACTTTAATAATAGTTTTCTTTTAATAATTTTATATCGTTATTTTTAATTATAGTTTTTATTATTAATTATTTGTACCATATTATCATCTAAATAAAACTTCACTAACAATAAGACGATGTTGAGAGTTAATTTAACTTTAAAATCCAGTTTAGTTTCAAGAAATCTATTTTTTTATAATAATGGTTCTATTTTTCAAAAACTTGTTTTAAATAATTTTTGCTATAAAATTTGAATACTATAGTTATGATGGTAGTATTGATTACTATTGTCATAAAAAATAGGAAAAACATCATCTCACGTAATTTGAAAATTATAAGCTTTCAAATGCAACCTCGAGCTTTGGTGAAAACGTGACCATTTTGTTATAAAATTTAAATACTATGCATATGATGATAGTATTCATCATTACTGTCATGAAAAAAATACAAAAAATATCATCTCACGTAGTTTGAAAATTATGAGCTTTTAGGTTCAACCTAGAGCTTTGGTAATAACGTGACCATTTTGCTATAAAATTTAAATACTATGCATATGATAATACTATTCATCATTACTGTTACGAAAAAATACAAAAAATATCATCTCACGTAGTTTGGAAATTATGAGCTTTTAAGTTCAACCTAGAGCTTTGGTGATAACGTGTCCATTTTGCTATAAAATTTAAATACTATGCATATGATGATAGTATTCATCATTACAGTCATGAAAAAAATACAAAAAATATTATCTCACGTAGGTTGAAAATTATGAGCTTTTAAGTTCAACATAGAGCTTTGGTGATAACGTGACCATTTTTCGGTTATTGTGGTTGATTTTCTTCACATTTTATTTTTTAATCAATTTTTCTTATTATGAAACTATCAAGTATTTTACAGTTGTACAACTCTGACTAAATATGCCAATTTTGATGAATCTTGTCAACAGACTTTAGTGCATTGTTTGTAAAGGAGGAGTTCTCAAAATTTTAAATTCATAGTTAAATAAAAAATCTTGTTTTTTTTTTTAAATTTGAAGCAATTGTGCCAAACTTTTCTACAATGATCCTAGAAATGTTATTTAGCATGTTTCATAAGAATTTGCCTTTGTAAATTTTAATTAATGTTCTCGGTTATAAGAGCTTTCAGTTGAGAGCTATTTCATAAAATGCTAACATGAAGTGAATTATGAGAACAATTGAACGAACGGCCTTAAGTTTAAGTATATTAATGCAACCATGATTATTTAATTAATGAAATGACACAACAACTTTATAATTTTATATTTTTTGTTCTCATCTAATGTCGATCTAATATTTTATCTTTTAACATCCGGCTAGACTGTATGCAAAAACAATAAATATTGTACCGTTCTCTTAAGTATCATTTTGCAATGTATTATCCGACAACTACTCAATTCTTATTCTCATACAGGCGAACATGATTTCAAGAATCTTGTACGGATTTGCATAAATAATAGATAAAACAAAAAAAAAACTAGTTGTCCACATTATTTGTTATTAGTGAACGTAATATACGTAATAGATATGCCCAAATCGCAAATGGAAAAAATCACCAAGAGGCAAACTTTAATGAGTCTTTGCGCGAATTAGATTCACATACTCGTTTGTGAAGTAGAATTACCTGTATTTTTTGTAATAATATTGGCCTAAATTACATTATCTATTCTAGATTACTGTTTTATTTGAATACTGTTAATTAATTCGTTTAAATAATTTCCATTGATTAATATCTAATGGTTATGTAAGAATAAATAGCTGTCTAGAGAAATTCTATCACTTCTTTTTTTTGAATAACAAGAATTAACAACATTCTCTACTTGTTGTAGAAAATTATATGTAGGGTAGGTTATTAATTGTTTAACAACAATATTTGAAAGTAAAGAAAAAAAGGTGTATAACCACCCATCATCTTAATTTTTACGACGTTGCTATCACGAGATAAGAAGAAATGTGTGAAAATCCACAACAAAAGTATTTTTTGGTAAAGAAACTGTTGTTCATTAATATAATTTTTAAGTATGCGTCATTTAATTGTTTTATAAGATGAATTGTTAATTTTATGTTAGTATCAAAAAATTTTTTTTTATGTGACTCTATAAAAACCCACCCATGGGTGGGGTTAAAAGAACGAGCTCAACCTTTACCCTGACAAAAGTGTAAACAATAAAAAGAAGTAAATAAAAACTAAATTAAATTAAAAAAGCAATTTTACGAGACATAAATTAAATAAATTGTTATTCCAAATCTACTAATAAATATTTCTGACAAAATACCAGATCATAACATTTATATTTTGTATTGGTTAAAATAACGTAGCTATTATTTTGAAAAATCCCTCAAATTGTAAATTGGGTGTGTTGTTGTTGTCTGAAAGCTCAGTTTTTTTAAAAGTAACAATAAAATTGAAACAAAATCTTGGATCTATTTTAAAGACAAAATTTAAACCAATCAATGTAGTCAAGAAAATTAAGAACTGCAAAAAAATAATTACAGCATATAATATTTTATTAAAAATCTTCTTTGACACCTAGATAAAAAAACTGATATCTGCACGCACAGAAATAACTGTTCTTTCCATCACTCAACTTATTGTTGGTTCTTGCAAAATAACTACTAAACCCAAACACTTACACATGAAATTCTTTTTAAATTTTATCATATATGAAGACTATTAAAATTTCAACTACGAAATTATTCAAAATTAATGTCAGTGGAATGTTTCTCTCTCATCGGATTGTATTTTATTATCTGCGTCTACTTTACATAGAAATTACATTCGACGACGATTGCGGACGTATGTATAAATGTATGAAGATTTTTTTTTATTGCGTACAGTTTTTCTATAATAAATCGTGCGGTCTCTTATAAACGGAGTAAACGATGTGTGTTTGCATTTCGTGTTAATGTTCTTATAAAGTTTTTCGATCGCAATAATAAAAACGAGATTTATTAATTACAATCGAACGGTAATCGGCGATTTGGGACACGGTAAAATACAGTATTTTGAATTATGCGCAATGAGAAATAATATGAGCCGGAAATACAAAGCTATCGATGAAGATTATGGCCATATACCCTTGTAAATATTTACCTGTAACATTAATTGAATTTCTTTTAAATATTGCATTGATCGTTTTTTAGAACAAACGTAACACAAACACTTGAGCCTTAAAAATTAGATTTCCTGGCATATTCAGATGAATTAAGGACTCCTTAGCCTAAGGTGAAATATAAAGCCTAAGGTAAATATAATATAACTGTAACAGGAGTAACTAGTAACAAGCGTTATTCAATAGGATCTCGATCGATATTATAATATTTTATAATATTATAATATTTACTTGATTGGGTAGAGGAATAGTTACAGCAACTATCCATCTTATAAGATGGATATATACACACATCCAACTGGATGGATATATAAGATATATACGCACATCCAACTGTAATATTTTTTGTATCTCAATCTTCTCACTTTATATGTATTGTCATAAATAATCATTCCACTTTTACGACATTTACAAATTAACATTTGCTAATATTATTATATTACAAAGTTGCTCCTCTTCAGTAGTGCGACTAATATATACAACGAATAATATTATTCTATATAATCTATATGGCGATTTAAATGTCAAAATAATTTGGTCGAGGTTGTGCTATAAAATATTTCGGATAAATTTGATATTTACGAATTATTTGTCGTATAATGTTTCATTTATTCGAAATATTAAGTGTAACCTTGTTAATTTTAGTGCGAAGTCAAGGATAGCAACAACAACGAATCCGCAACTATTTTTAATAAACGTTGTTAGAGATTAATTAATTCAAATATGATGCATAAGTTTCGGTTGTCTGTTAAAATTAGAAAAAATACTTATTTAATTATAGAGTTTTCATTTGGCGAGTTTCATGTATCTTCATTGCTTTAGTAACTAAATTTAGTATGCATTTAAATGCAAGTGTACTTGTAAAATAATCAAGAGTTTAATGTACATACATATATGCATATAAATATACACAAGGTTCTACTGAATGCTGAAATTAATTTATTTAAAAATTTATTTTTAACGTTGAAGCAATTACTGATGATAGAATAAAAACATAAAATTTGAAAAATAAAATATATAAAGTTTGCCCCATTATTTAGCTTACTAATAACAAGAGATCTATAAACGCTTCATTAATTAAAAATGTTTTTCTAAGATCTAGTAATTAACACGCAATTTAACGATAAAATATATATATGCTTGTAATTATAAAAAAAATTCAATAAATAAACAAGTAATTATCTGTAATTAATAATAGAACCAAGTTTTGTAGAAATTATTGATAAAGTAATTCAGTAAAGTTGTATTCATAGAAGAATTGTTATTTAATTTAATACCCGGAATAATAATAATATAATATGCCAATATTTTAAGATACATATCAGACTGATCTAATAAATCAAAGCATGTATTTAAATAATTTTAAATATAAATTCAATTATTCAGATACGTGAAATACATTTTTCATATAAAATTCAGCTGTACCAAAATGTCAAAAAAAGATCAATGAACCCATTATGTATTTGGAAATCTGTGCTAAATTATTCCGTAAATTTAGAAATATGCGCTTATTGTGTTCTCAATTTTAACAAAAAATATTTGTTAAATATAAAAACAATCAAATCAATCAATGGTGAAAGCTCCATAATAAAAAATAATATCTTAAATATCTCGGAAAATTCACATAAATCAACCGTATATTCTTTAAATACATACGTATAACATATTTATTAATAAAAATATTATACTATATTAAATATTATTATTCCTTAATATGAAAAACATCACCAATTTGCAATTTATTATTTTAACATTAACTTTGTATATATTATTCGAGTTCATGCAATATATTATTCTTTTATAACAAGAGTTATTTCTAACGTCATAGGATAGTGTATTTTATAAAAAAAGCCCAGATGTTTGAGATTTTATCTAAACATAAAAAAAAAACTATAATAAATAATCTGAACTTTCAATGCTTTAAAGACAATCATTGCAAATCTAAGAAAACATTTTTTCTCATACCTTAAAAGTCACAAATCTCAGGTGCACCAAATAATACCTGTGCAAAAGATTACGTCTACCTGTTCAAGGGACTTTTTACTTTATACACAATCTAACGTAATTTTTCACTGGATTTTTTTGGCTCTCTAGGATGTCCAAATGTAGATTTATACACACACAGACATATACACGTATTCATATATCAAAAATAATGCTTTCCTTACTAGCTTTTTCAGCTCGAAGTAAAAAGAATAATGATTTTTGAAACGGTTCAAGATATATCATAAAGTTAAAATTTTGTGCGGTCTTTTTGTATAATCGTTAGAGTAATGAATCTTGATCTTTTTTTTTAAAGGAATTGGACACAGTGAGTTTTATATGATATATCCACTTCATATAATGAAGTGGACTATTATTGTGAAATATTATATTATAGAAAACAATTTTTGGAATCTTATATATAAATTTATACAAAAATAAAATTAAAGAAAGTTTAGTTTAAAATCTAAGCATTAAAATTTTTTTTAAATTGTGATTGATCATCCTATTGACCCAAAGATCCAACTGTTACTTTAAAAAAAATTGTTAATTTCATGCACAAAATATTTGATATATTATATATTAAAACGCAATATATGCAACAATGATCTTTTATCTAGTTCGTATAATAAAAATAATTATTCGTATTACAATGGTTTGCCTGTACTTTAGCAGCGCAGTTGTTTATATGTGATTTCTTTTTTGAGTCTAAGTCAAGGCAAATGAGGCAATTAAAATTCATCAAGTAATAGATGCTATTGAAACAAGAATTGGTATCTATGTGTCTAATAAACAATTGGATTCTTGCACAACCTTCATTACAAAAATTGTCATACGAAATTTCAGGTAGGGGAGACTGGGTACCATTGTGCCAGGTTACGGTAGTGATAGTTGTCATTACAGCTAAACTACTGTACTGATTTTGAGATAAGATCCAAATAGATAAAAATCTAGTATGTTTATTCGAACAAGTTCCTAGGTCCTATATTATCATGATCTGTAGACTGCATCGCTTTTGAAGAGTTAAAAGTAATTTTTTGTTCGATTTTTTTATTAATAATAACTGTTACTTGTTTACACATAGATCAACTTTGTTATTTTGTAATATATTCGCTTGAATTTTATATCTAATTGCCGGTAATAAATAATCCCAAGTGCGCATTTGCTTTACTATGTGTATTATTCATATGACTTCCGCAATTTTAAATAAGAAATATTACAATGAGTTTTATCGCAAACACATAAGCGACCTTGCCAAAAAAACTGATAGTATTGTTTTACTGCTTAATGATCGTATAAATAATTCTAGTTCATAATGTGTAAAAAAAACAGATTAATTTTGGAAATCAAACAGAAAAAAACTTGTACTATAAAATTTAAAAAAAAATATAATTTTATATAACTATTTTGAGTTATTGAAAAATTTTTTAGTATTTTTACTGTCGGTATATTGCTTATTAAAACAAGTAAAACACGAATTTAACGAGTTCCATGCTTATTTAATAACATGTTCAGTTATCCACGATTTAAAATATGCACAAAAAATTGTAGTAAACGTTAATTAGCAGTAAAATCAATATATCACCATAAACACTCCTCTTCATGTTGACAATGTTTTATCGAGTTTGCATAAAATAAACATTAAATATTTTATCTTCGCGACCAGAATCATTGATTTCGTTTCATTAGATCGTTTATTCTCAAATATCGAATATATATAATTGCTTGTACCGTAGGACAATTTTATTTATGGCTCTTTTAATGAACCAAATCGGTGGAATCGACTCATTGATTTCCAGAATCTATTCACACAATATTTGAATCTTTTGGACGGAAATCGTATTCAATAATCAATAAAAAGTTTTGTGGCGGTTGACAGTGATTTTTATTAACCTGAATAAGCGAATTCTTGTCGAACAATAAACTTAATTTATGGTTTGAGATTGATTTTTAATTTTATTATTTCATTATTTATAATTTATACTCTTCTATGTATATTAGAAAAACGTGGACATATATTACTTTTTATTACCTTCAGAGCTTTATTGAAAAAATATCAAAACATCAAGAAACTAGAAAATCTTTTATTTGAGAAATAGTCATTCTTATGGTAATTTGTAGAAAGAATATGTATGGTCAATACATATAAATGTGTTCAGGTAATACAAAGACGACTGATTAATGTATGCTATAGCAACTAATTAAATATAATGATAATATATGACATACTAGAAATAATTTACTTGAATTGAAGAAAAATAAAATAAAAAAACTGCAATTATTTGGTACTTTTAGACAAATAAGAAATAAAAATGATCCACATTGCACTTAAATTATTGGCACTCAAAATATTGCAATGAGAAAACGAATAATTGAACGAATAAAATTCAAAACAAAACGTTAAAATTGGTGTAGTATACACATTTAGAAGTTCAGATATTCAGGTTATAATGCAAAAAGCACATATTAATAAATTTCTCAATAGTATCAAGTCTTTTCATAATAATAATATGCAGTTGGACGTACAAATTTTAAGATGAATAATTGCTCAAAGTTTAAAAAAATATTTTTGAATATCGTATTTTATACTTTGCTAACTATATCCTATATCAACAAATTATTTGCGCCCTGGTTATTTAGGTTAATAGTTATAAATTGCTTCGTACGTTGACGACAGTACCTTACAAAGCTAATTGCGTTTTCAGATAAAGTTTAATTGCAATTAAAAGTTTTAATGTTGTTTTTCCTCTCATTTAATAAACGCTGTTTAGTTTTGAAAGCTCGGAGGGCTTTGTGAAGTCCAACAAGGTAACATGGAATCAAAATGCAATTATTTCTTTGTTGAATATTAGGACAAAAAATTTTTATGAACTATCTGACAAACATGTTGTTAAAAATATAAATATTAATCAATTATAAAATTAAAAAAATTATTAGTCAATTTTTATAAATAATATTGAATTTGTAAAAAAGTTACGTATAGAAATACCAATTTGCTATGCAGGGGAGCAAGGGCTTGTTGTTAAGGTTTTGTTTTAATTAAATATCTTGAAATCCACTGTTCATATTTCTACGAAATACAAAAATATAATTATCATTATGCCATACAAACTTCGTGCCAATATTTTGAAAATAAATCCCCAAACCCAGATTTTTGCCAAATCCAAATTCTAAGTAAATCTAGGTTAAAAATATTCAAATATATAATTAATTCTATAGATTTCGCGCAAAGTGATCGATTGCAAAGTGGCATTTTGTTCTGAATTAATAATAAGCAATTACCGATTCGCGTCAGCGCGCCACTCACGTCATAACCTAGGTCCTAGGGCAACAATGTACGAGGGAAACGAAACCAAGGACAATAATATATTACTTTATTTATCGAATTTCAATCGTTCTAGTAATAAATTACTCTTAGGAAAGTTTAAATTAAAAATATTCTGATCCAACATATGACAATCATTGATATTTGTTATAATATTTCACCCTAAAAGATCAATTGCAATTATTTATTTAAAATTACAAATTTGATGTTTGTGTAAAAGCAAGGTTATGAAGAAGTACTCATATAATCGGTTGATACGATTGATCAACACGCGACTTTAGAAAATTTTATCAAAAATTATTATGAACTGAATTCATATTTGTAAAGATAATAATTGTATGTGGTCATAGATTTGAGAGTAGCAACCGGAAAATTTTTTACTCTGATCATTACAATGATCTTGGCCTTGTGAATGTCGTCGTTTACCCACCTGTAGTTGCAGAGACTCCTCAAGTCCGGGCGGGTCGGCTGGCAAAGCTGACAGAGTAGCCGCCAGTTGATGGTTACTCATTAGAAACCAGGGGCCCGTATACCACTAGAGATCTCCGTGGCCCCGGACCCAAACTCGATCACCACTGATCCACCACAAATGAGTTCCTGTAATTTTCGTCACCGTTATATGTCGATTGCTTTTTCACTTTTATTTCACCTTCTGATCGACTGTATAAAGCCGTTAATAAACAATCCGAACGCATCATAGGAATAAAAATGTCGAAATATTGAAATCACTTGTTGCTGTCCGATCGTCGCGCCGGATTAGTGCAATAAATCTTTTATTATCCTTTGTACGCACTTGTTTATGATACTTGGTTAATGCGTTATTTCACATGTCGCACAGTACTTGAACTCTAACCTCAATACAGCAAATCGATATAACCAACCTAGTCAAACGTATGCGGATGACCTATATATGCAGTAGGAATTGACACATTGCTTTGAAAAATGACTTTATTGCGATTTAAACTGCATATCGTGCAATGTGTTAGACTTGTGATCCACCGAGATTCTTTATTACGAATCATGAATTTCACCTGACATTTCGTGTATACAGATAGCACTCCGTACGTCACTTGACGTTTCCGCCCTTGCAGCTCGGAAACGAGGGAACTAAACACTAGCAACTGGATCCACTTTTTCACTCATATGGGCGGTTAGCAACAGGCTTCGTAAGCCTATTAAACTGTTGCATAACATTTGATTTTTTCCAAATGACACTTAGATTAAGGTTTTATTAAGTTAGTGTATTTACATAGACACCTGACGCATTTTGTTCCGTTCGGCCGTTTTCGTATTCGGGTGAATCGTTCGTCGCATTCCGCCCACTCGTATCGGCTCGTAGCCAGCCGGGGTTGCCCGATGCGCCGAAGTAGACACCGCTACGGTTTCTTTATCGATTCGCTGCGACTATATTGCGCAATGCATGGTCCACGCGGGGCTTTATTTCGGGACGACCCCCCATCGCAGAGGGCCGACAGCCGAACCAAGGCGAATGGGTTATATAGGTTTACAGATAAATGGGTGTTTTTTCCGCAAGACTTGTAATTTATGACCATGTTTTGCGGTTTCAACTTTTGCTTGACTTTCATATTAAATAGGTTTGTTTTTTATGTACATTCCGGGCGCACTTTGTCTTTGTCTTTGTCTTTACGGCTTTTATTGCCGATATAAGAAATTTGTAACGATCCATTTGATGATTAAACTTTGCCGTTTGCAGACAATTCAATGCAGGGTAGTTGCTTTTATGACGTCTATAATCAAAATTGTTTCCTTCGCTTTACAAGCAGTAAAAGATGGGACCATAAACTATTATAGATATGAATGCCACGACATTAAAAATTTAGAGTTTTGCAATTATTTATATAGGGCGGAGAGGAGAGCACAGAGGTTCAGTTTGATATTTGTCAATTAGACTTTGAAAACTAAACCAATTACATCCAAAAAATAACACATATGAAACTAACAACTATCTAACTATATACAACAAATATAGCTACAAAGAAATGTGCTTTCTTATAGTTTTCAAAAATTTGTCACCAGGTTCTTTCTACCCCATGAGCGCGGTAAGCAGTTTAATTATTAGATTCAATAATCATTCATACATATACATATATACGAGGTCTGTTCAAAAAGTACCCGGAATTTTTGTTTTTTCAAAAAAATATTTATTTATTCGTCTACATTAATGTGGTCCCCTTCAAAGTAGTCCCCCCCAGATATAATACACTTATGCCAGCGTTTTTTTCAATTTTCGAAGCACCCTTGATATTCACTTTTTGATATGTCCTTGAGCACTCTCAGCGATTTTCTTCAATCGAGGAAAACCGCCGTCCTTTCATGGGTCTCTTCAACTTTGGGAATAGGAAAAAGTCACACGGAGCCATATCTGGTGAATTTTTGCACTTTGCAACACTTTATTTCATTTTTTACGCAAAATTTAATACAAATTCTTTGACTTTTCAATTCTTCCATTGTAAAAATCGCCGAGCTCAGAAAAACACGTCGAACCTTAGCGACTACCACAGACAAAGTAAACAGTGAATATAGCTGAAAATTTCATCATACTTTAGGGGCATGTATACCAACACAATAAAAAAAAATTTTGACAATCAGACACTCCAGACCCGCGAAATTTAATTATTAGTAATTCCGGGTACTTTTTGAACACACCTCGTATATATATATATATATATATATATATATATATATATATATATATTGTTTTAATTAACTAATTTTCATACTGTTTTTAGATCCACTGATGATGACATTAAATTGAATGTCGAAACGTTTGGAAATAAAGATTATTTTATAAATCTTTGGCTTTTCTTTGTTTGATGTATCGCCCTCAAGAACTCACTCATATATATATGTATATATATATAATCAATTTTGTCATTAACCTTTTCTTAAAAAAATTTCTATAACTTTCAAAAAAAATTTTATCAATTTTAATATCCTGTTATATAATCCACTCATTTATTTTTATCATTTTCATTTTGATCATATTATCTTATTTTTGTACATTATTATTTTTTCAACTAATTTATTAATTTAAAAAAAATATTTTCTTTTCTTAAACATATTGTTTACTTAAATCTCATTAAGATCATGTTTCTTGACAGATGTCCTAAAGATGGAACGTACCTAGTTCCGAAACGTCGACAGTAAATAAATAAATAAATAAAGAAATAGTTTATTAAAAATTTTTTTTGTTTTTTATTACTTTTTGCACTCTTGTTCGTAAAATCCAAGACTCTACCATTTAATATATATATATATATATATATATATATATATATATATATGTATATATAGTCATTTCAAAAATTAGAAAACAACCTAACCTATCTCAACACACTCCTATTTAACACAAGAGTCCGTAAAGGTTTATTAATTCCACGGGGGATGTCAGGGACAAAAATACAAAAGCTTACTGATACCTCTTTCGCAAATGATGCATTCCAGAACAAGTCAAAGTAAATAATAATTGCCTTTTCTAAATAATTATATATATTACAATTTGCTACATAATATTTAATTTCAATTATTATATTTAGTTTATTTATAATGTTATAGTTTATTAATAGTAAATAAAATCTTCAAACCATGTTTTTCGATTTATAACAAAAAGCTGAGTAAGTATTTCTTTTATATAAAGATAGTAATCTATTATCCAAATATAGAAAGCTCTACACGGAATACGAAATAGAAAAGCAATTTAGTTTTTCATTTTTCTCCATTTGCATCATATTAACTTCGCAATAAATAACATTTTTTCTCTTTTATTGAATAAGAAAATAAAATCTATGCTTCAAGATAAATAAGTAAATCAAGATGATAAACAATGTTATTTTTTGCGTATTCCTACCGTTTCCAAAGTTTGCAAAATGGAACAACTAGGAAATATATATTTTTTATTTTTTAATAAATATATAATAATAAATATACGTAGACAACAAGCTAATATACACATATTCTGAATATTAAAATTTAATTCTAATGGTTTATTCTGTTTAAAATACATTTGCATAACTACGTCCTGAAACAAATCTGTATCTTCATCAAACATTAGCATTACAACAAATTGCAGTAAAAATGTTTGGAACATTATAATGTAACATTTATCAAGTTCCATTAAGTTTATCTATAACCAAACTCAGTTTTTAATCATATTCAATTAATTCGTTAGATAAAAATCTTTTAATTGCCGGAAAATCTATCGTAACCAGACAATTTTCTTTATCGACGTTTCTGGTTAAATAAAATGCGAGGAAAATTTGAACAGGAAATGGGTGGGAACACGAACCAGATACAGAAGCCGGAAACTCAAATCACCGATGTAAACGTGAAAAATATGCCATTTAGTCGCTAAATCGATTCTAGATTAAAACGGTTTTGGGAATGGACAGTAATGGTAGTTTTATCAGACGATAAAGAGAAACAACCTATTTTATAGACTATTTTATATAAAAATCAAATATAATTAGATATATTTTAAACTAAATGATTAATTGTTTCAAAATATTCAAAAAACTTTTCTAAACCTACAATTGCTTACCTAGTTCCATAAAAATCACATAAAATTGGCCATCACATTTCCATCTTTCATAATATATAATATAATCATTTTCACTTTATCGGAATTACATAATATTTTATATAATATATAATAGTTTTTCTGTTTTTACTGTAATCAAAAAAATATTTATTGGTAAAAGAAATAATAATAAATTAAATAATAATTGTTCTAGAATCTACTGAATATTTATGCAAACGATAGTAAAATACTTAAGAATCTTTTCCTATGCTAGCAAACCTACCCTTACCATGTTCCATAAAAAATATATAAAATTCGCATTCCCAACATTGATAATATATCGTACAATCGTTTTTCTAAACAACCCCATTATCTGAGATCCATCCCATTCTGGTCACACAGCGCCAAGGAAGAACTCTATGAAATGACTTCGGACATGAAAAATCCTTAGTCTGCAGCAAAAAATAACGAGCTTTATTTCCGGAAAACCATCTCTTACCACCTTCAACCCCCATTTGATCTACTTCGCTATAAGGCTTGCATTACCAAAGTCTCCGAGCAGGAAAAACATCAACAGAAAAAAATCGCGAACTCACAATCTGATGGTAGAAGGAACTATTAGAATGTGATAAAATGGAGTAGGTATAAATCTGTTACCCTGATGCTGTATTTATAATTTCTTAATAAAAAAATAATCACTGCTATTAATTTAACTAAATATTGCAAATAAAAAATACAGTTTACCATTCGGTGATAAATTTCGTGGATAACATAATAATTAAATATAAATTATTACGTTCTGCCGTCACTTAATTTCAATCAAAACTTGCATAATTCATATTAATATCTTAAGCAAGTATTCGTACGTAGTATCTTAACTAATTCTGATAAATTACCAGATTATTCTGAGGAATCCTAATGTTGTAATGACCTAAAGTTATTTAATTAATGCGAGTCTACGATTTGATTCTATTTCATTAATCATGGCTTATGAGCCGGCTTTGTAATATTCAAATCAAATCTTTATACAAAAATATAATTAGCACCTTTTTACATTTTCTTGCAACATTAACTTTGTAGATGCAAATATTATTTTCAATTTATTTTGTCTCTGAAAATATTAAGAATTTTGTTTCAGTATCTGTAACTGAAATATTAAAATTAGTAATATCAAATCTAAAGTTGCACAAAAAAAGCTCAAAAAGTATTGAAACCAAAAAAAATTGAAATTTCTGAAAAAATAGATGCTAATTTCATTGATTGAAGTATTTGAGACTTTCAAGTTTATTTGAAGACTTTTACCAAATTTGATCAGATTATTTAGAAATTATTCAATATAATACTATTTTTCTTATTGGCACTTTTTGAAGTTGATCAGTAACAATAATTCTAGACATTACTAGACTAGAATTCTAGACTAAGAACAGTACTAGACTAGAGTTCTAGTCTAGACTAGAGTTCTGAATCAATATTACCAGATATATATCTCTCTCTCTCTCTCTCTCTCTCTATATATATATATATATATATATATATATATATATATATATATATTCTATAACACTATCCATTTGTGATTTTTTTAAATTAGTATTTTGTGAAAATATTGTGTAATTTCAAGTTTAATGTTTATAATACATAGTGTAGTGCATTACCATATCCTGATACCATGGATTATCAAAATTTTCCAATTCAACACTAAGATTTACTGATTGTAAGTACTATTTACTATTTTATTTTTTCTTTTCACTCCAATTCAATTGTTTTAGTTTTTAATTTTATTTTTAGTTTCCACTGAATGAAGGCTAGGGTTATTGCCGAAACGTATGGATTTAAAATAAATTTTTGAAAGAAATTCATGTTTTTTATTGATGTTATGCCCGATTATTAGACTTTGTTAATACATATGTCAACATCAAATTCAGAATCATACAACATATATATATATATATATATATATATATATATATATATATATATATATACCAGATAATATAGCTCCACAAATAAATTTATTTAGAGAAAGAAATTTATTCGATTTCTATAGACTTCACTTTAAAAAAAAATATTGGTTCCGTTATTATTTTTATATAAATAATGAAAGAAAAGGGGTTATAAAAAGGGTTATAAAAGGGTTATAAGAAAAGATTATAAAAAATCACAACTTTGTTCAAAATTTATTTACTATTAATGAAGAAATACATAATTAATCAAGCTAATTTTTCTAAAACTCACTTTTTTGGGAACCTGAAAAATTTGAATCGCTTCGTATCGCATGATTTTTGTAGCGATTTTTTTTGCATCACATCATCAGTTCATGGACTTTTACCACTTTTAGAATATTAATCGATATAAATTAATCAGAAGAATGGGTTTATATATAAAATTACAGTACAATATCTAGGTTCTGGGAGTGGTCCTGGCAATAACCAAATCAGAACGAGAACGTGTCATCCCATTAGCCGTCACTCGCTTCGATTCGGACACGGTCAATCTTCATTAGTTCGCCGGTCGAATACTCCGCGGGCACATCTGCGTAAAATAAATCATTTCGTATGCATTCGGACAGAGTTGCGTGGTATTTCGATGATGAACAATATCAAAGCCAAGTTTAATTGCTGCTATAGACGTTTTGTGGTAGTTTCATGATGCGGGGTAAAAGTTACGAGAAATCATTCTATCATCGAAATGATCACACATCATGCAACTAGGTTTAAATATAATAAAAGAAAAAAGAAAAGAAATACCACGAAAAATTACTAGATCACCCAAACAAATATTTGAACTAGTGGGGTGCATGGCATCGTGCCTTAAGGCAAATTGCTGGTACTTCCCGTACCGTAATTAAAAATCTTGGTACGAAACCCAAAAAAATTTACACGAAATGTGTACAAATTATTAAAATCTCTATAAAATATCCGATAATTTGATGTACATATATCCAATAAACATTTTGGCCGCCAAATGACATTTTTTATCTTATTTTTATTGAGAGTCCATAACCGCTGGACCGCGTTCCCAAAAATTTAATCAGTTCTTCATATTGTCAATACAAGTAAAATGTTTTTTGAATTATTAAAATCGGACACCATGTTCTCTTAAAAACTGAGTTACCGTTTTTAGCACTTTTTGTCCCGGAACGGCTAGACCTGCCTTCGCCAAAAACTAATCAGTACGAATCGAATGTTTTTTGAATTATTCAAATTAGTTGATCGGTGTTCCCGAAATCGTCGACGAAACTTTGTATCCGCACACACACAGACATACATCCATTTTTTCTAATGTATGCCAAAATATTCAGAAACCTTTGAAACGTAAAGATATATAAAAAAAATTCATTTTCGATTTTTTTGCGAATACTGTAACTCACTCTACGGGAACTGAGTGATAAATCTCCTACTCGAAAATTAAAAAAAATGGCCATACGATCTTATATAAAATGTCAAAAGAAAAGAGATATCTCATTGGAGATAAACTCTTTAAAAGCATGAAGATCAGCATATTTTCTTAAAAAATTATGTATATTTTGATTGGCAATAAACATATTCATGCTAAAAGTTTAAGGATATCCAATATGAACATCAGGTCTAGTTTATATGTTTTCAAAACGATTCATATAATTTTATTCTTTTGGGTTACTACATTTACTAGAGTTTCTATGCCTAACACTTGAAATTATTTCCAGCCCTTACTCTTATAACAATTTTATAATAAAATTTTCTCTTACGATCGTCACACAGTTCACTCAATGATAATCTTTTTATTTAAAAAATTGTTCTTATTTTTTGTATGTTTATCTAATATTTTAAAATATTTTATCCAACATAATGAAGAGAATCTATAATGATCTTAGAAATAAACATATGTGGAAAGTACAGACAAAACTACATGGTAGTTTGTTTCTTAATGATATTTATTTATTTAATGATATTATAACCAGCACCAATCGTTTTTACTCAAATTTGGTTCTTTGACTACCAGTAAGATAGATTTTAATTAAATAGAAACTATAATAAAAAACTTATTTAGAAGAAATGCAACCTATTATAAAACTGTTTTGTCCATATAGTACGGACAAAATGATATAAAGAGTAAAGACAAACTAAGATAATAATTTTGAAGAAATCAGTTCATAAACTGTATCAAACGTTTTCACCCGTTCAATGACTACTAGTAAGATAGTATTTTAATTAAATAAAAACTATAATAACAAATTTATTTATGAGAATTGTAATCTATTACAAAAACTGTTTTGTCCATTACAGCCAAGAGTAAGAACATACTGGGATGCTAATTTTTAAAAAAGGAGTTCACAAATAAATTGTTTTGTTTTCTTTGGAACATTAGCTCATGAAGTATACAGTATATATAATTGAAGTATTAGCACATGATGGACCTATAGGGTGCATCGCAACCAATCCTTTTCGGGCTCAGAATGGTAAATGAGGGTTTTGCATCAAATGCATGTCTCTTCTTTTTTATCAAAGGACATGTTCGCATGTTTTTAGCAATAACTTCTTGCATACTTGGAGTAGAAGTTTGCAGCCAAATATTTTTGACAGATTTTGATTTTTATTCTTGGTCCTGTAATGCTTGCGAAATAGTACTATGTCATTATGTCAATTGTATAAGTATGCAATTTTTGTCCAAAATTGAACAAAAATGAATAATCAATCAAAATTCATTAAAAGGTGAGCTAATAAAAATCGTTTCACAAGAGCTACACTTTGTCTATCAACTTTATTTAAACAAGAGCTTTTGGAGTAAAATAACATATAAGCAAGTATAAAAACCTCCATGTCGCAAGTGTCAATTCAATCTCGCCACATAAATTCAACTCTAAAATACAAAAGCCAAAGCAATAAACACATTTTCTACTATATTTGTAATATCGAATCGTTTCTCCGACGACACGTGCGCGAGTTCCAATCTTCTCACTTTCTCCACTTTTTAAAGAAATGTCACCATGTGCGACATATAATTACGAATGCGGGTCCACAAGACCTTACGAAACAAGTCTTGATTAATAGTAAAATTTGAATTACGAATGCTATGTGAACCTCACTTAAACGTATTGAGTTTCAGGCTGGAAAGAAAACAATAAAAGGTTTCTAAAATTTATTATGGTTATAAAATGCAACAAAATTTATTTTTAATGTTGTAAATAAATTACTAGAATAATAAAGTTTTCTTATTTGATTTATTTAATATTAAATTACATATTTTATTTGATCATTTATAAAGTAGAGTACCTTTTATGAAACTGATTAGGAAATTATATTTATATTTTTTCCTTAAATTAAATGTATTTGTAGGACTATCAAAACAGATTATTATTCATTATGATATTAAAACTGTGGTATAATTCTTATAATGTATGTCAAAATATAACTTAACAAGGTTAAGTTAAGCACATCAATAATATACTAATCGTACGAATAATAAATAAATTTAATAAATGTTCATATATATTAATCTACCAATAATAAATAAACTAGTTGGTTTGGTATTTAGCCTTGAGGCAAATTACATGAACTTCCCGATATGTGTAAATAATCGACTTCATCAAAAAAATGTGTAAATAATATACTTCATCAATCCTACTTTAAAAAAAACGATAATAATTTTAGCAAAGTTTGACGAATTATCAAAATTAAACTACTTGTTGTAAGGCCGTAATATTACAGTAAGTTCTATAACACCATGATGTATATCGCCAAAAAAGTTCCATGAAAAACGGCTTAAATTTTTTTTAACAGTTAATTACAAGAAAACGGCTCGGTAGATTTTCACCTAAAATTAATCAGTACCATTCCCAACTAATATCTTTCGAACAGTTTTTGATTTTTCAAAATCGGTTCGGTAGGATGAGCTTAAATGTGGACGAAAATTTAACACTTTTTTTCAACGGTTAATTAAAAGAAAACGGCTCGGTAGATTTTCACCTAAAATTAATCAGCATCATTCCCAAATGATATCTTTCGAACAGTTTTTGATTTTTTAAAATCGGTTCGGTAGGATGAGCTTAAATGTAGACGAAAATTTAACACTTTTTTTCAACAGTTAATTAAAAGAAAACGGCTCGGTAGATTTTCACCTAAAATTAATCAGCATCATTCCCAAATGATATCTTTCGAACAGTTTTTGATTTTTTAAAATCGGTTCGGTAGGATGAGCTTAAATGTGGACGAAAATTTAACACTTTTTTTCAACAGTAAATTACAAGAAAACGGCTCGGTAGATTTTCACCTAAAATTAATCAGCATCATTCCCAAATGATATCTTTCGAACAGTTTTTGATATTTCAAAATCGGTTCGGTAGGATGAGCTTAAATGTGGACGAAAATTTAACACTTTTTTTCAACAGTTAATTACAAGAAAACGGCTCGGTAGATTCTCACCTAAAATTAATCAGCATCATTCCCTATTGATATCTTTCGAACAGTTTTTGATTTTTCAAAATCGGTTCGGTAGGATGAGCTTAAATGTGGACGAAAATTTAACACTTTTTTTCAACAGTTATTTACAAGAAAACGGCTCGGTAGATTTTCACCTAAAATTAATCAGCATCATTCCCAAATGATATCTTTCGAACAGTTTTTGATTTTTTAAAATCGGTTCGGTAGGATGAGCTTAAATGTGGACGAAAATTTAACACTTTTTTTCAACAGTTAATTACAAGAAAACGGCTCGGTAGATTTTCACCTAAAATTAATCAGCATCATTCCCAACTAATATCTTTCGAACAGTTTTTGATTTTTTAAAATCGGTTCGGTAGAATGAGCTTAAATGTGGACGAAAAGTTCAACACTTTTTTTCAAATTACGAAGAAACGGCTTGGCAGATCGTTGCACAAAACTGACAAACGATAGTCCTCACCGAAATACATCAAATGGCTTTTAAATTTCTAAAATCGGTTCAGGCGTTTTTGAGAAAACGTCGATCAAAAGTCTAATTTTGACAAATGCCAAAAAGTCCATACTGATTTTTGCAAACTTTGACGAATTTTTAAAGCTGAACCAGTTGTCGTAGGGCCGTAATATTTTAGTATGACCTAGAAAACTATGGTATCTTTCGTCAAAAAAATAATCATAAAAATCGCCAAAAATTTTTTTTTAAAAACTTTATTACAAGAAAACGGCCCGGCCGATCTTTACCAAAAACTAATCAGCACGATTCTCAACCAATATCTATCGAACGGTTTTTGAATTTTCAGAATCGATTCAGAATTGCGGGCTAAAACGTGGACGAAAAATTTTTCACTTTTCTGCAATTTACAAAGAAACGGCCCGGCCGATCGCCGCACAAAACTCAGAGACGATAGTCCTCATCGAGATACATCAAATGGCTTTTAAATTATTGAAATCGGTCCAACCGTTTTGGAGAAAACGTCGATTTACGGCAAAAAATCTGTTCACACACACACACACACATACATACACACACACACACACACACACACACACATACTTTTTCCAAATTTGGTCTCATTCGATTCAGAATGGCTCGAAACGTCGAGAAAACATAAAATTAGCGATTCGGATTTTTTGATGAAAACATAAACTTCTCCTTCGGGAAGTTAATAAATATTAAAATAAACAAATATACAAATAAATAAAAATTAAATAAAACAAATATTCAAATAAATAAATAAATTCGCGATATGAAAGTGAATATAAAAAAGAAATAATTTTTTATAGTTCTATTTGTCTAAAAGTGATGCAACAAACATCAAAAATTAAAATATTCATGTTTATATCAACGAATAAAAATGATTTTTCAAATATATCATATTTTATAGCCTTTGATTAGATATATTTGCCCTTCTCAGCATTCATAATATCAACGTATATGAGAAAGTTTGTTCATAAATGTACATTATATAATTAGATATATATTCTAATATAATAAAACTACTATATGATGTAATTATATGTAAATGCGTATAAGAATTTTTAAAGAAACCGGAAATAAATTTTTAGATACGTCGAGGATACCAAAGATTATGTGTATATTTCGACATAAAGCTTACTATTTACCAATAAAGCCATATAATTAAGTATAATTTGAAATCCATGTTAAGTGTTATTAATACACATTATAAAGATAACTAATCGTATCTTGAAACAGTTTATATCTGCCAGTTTTTTATTACATGGTACCGTAATTCTATTTGGTATTTATAGAGTCCAAAACATATTAAATCACCTTCTAATATGAAATACGTGCAAAGTACTTAGGGTAGACATAAACTATAAAATTTAAAAAAAAACGAAAGATTATTTACTGAAAAATATATGTTTTTCAGTAAAATTATAAATTTTCAATTATATTTTGTAAAAAGGTATGACGTCTATTAATATTTATTTTATTATTTATAAGCTATAATAAACATTATTTTGCGCAAACATGGCAGTTTCGCAGACGTTTTTGAAAACAAGTGGATACCTAATGATAAAAGATTGCTAAATAACTTTATCAAAAAAAAAGAAAAAAAATTATCAAAAAGCTACAAAATTATACAGAAAATATTTAATAATGATATTAAATATTTGCATGTGAATATAATCGATTTTTTTCCCAACAATCCCTTGCTTTTTCTCATGATTCAATAATATTCAATTGTAATAGTTTTAAAATTCAAATGCGAGCAATGTGTTCTTTATGTTTCAGCTATTTCTTTCGTTCTTCAGTTTCTTTTGAAGATTTATGGGCTACTTCTCAAACCGTTTTGTCCCCAAACCCCCCAAACCCAAAACTCGTACCCAAGATATGTGCACATACGTTATATATATATATATATATATATATATACATATGTGTGTGTATGTAGTTACATACTATTTGCAGCGATTGTTAAATATTTTAGTCGAATTTTGCAAAAACTTTGCATATGATAGTGTGCCTTAGGACAAATTGCTAGAATATTGAAATTTATAATCCAACTGAGCATAGTATGCTTTAGTTGCTATTTTTGAAATATTAATGTCGACTTTACATTTTTCTTAATTCAACATTTTCTGCATTATTACTATATTTAGTCAGTTTAGAACCATTACTGTATATGCATTGACACACTCTAAAATTATTTATCAAAATTCGAATAGCCGTTTAGTAGCAGATTAGTAACAACACGTGTACTGTACTGTAGATTTATATTATATACACTATATATAAAGAGGAGTTGAAAAAGGCAATACAATTTAAAATTTTAACTTTTTTTACAAATTGCTACTTTTCTTATATTTACACAACCATACAGTTTCCAGCCAGTAGTGGTATCATGTTTTGTGCCCTAAAATTTTATAGTCATCAAGATATTTTATCACAGTAAAAGTGTTTTTAAATGAAAATCAAAATTCGTTTATATCAATTTTGTCTCTTTTGAGCACCTCTGGCCATCACATATAGAATTTGCAGTACATACACGAGTCCTTTCTTTCCGATATGTGCGTACATCGTATATGCGGGCTAAAATCGATATACAGTTTGTTTTTCTAGAAGTACAGAAAAAAAAAATGTGGGAGGAAACAGAATGCTAGCCCGGCCGGACCTAGCGCCCGAAGGATTTATTGGATGTAATGCGTTCACGTATCGAAAGGAAAGAAAGGACTTCTTATCCTAATAGACATGGAGCTAATTCCTGCCAATTCTAAGTAAAAGGAATCAGATATAGCCTTTAAACAATCAAGGATAAGGAGCAAGTATTATCAAAGAACACTTCATCCTCTTAATAATTATTTTTAAGAAATTGGCGAAAAAATCATACAGTTCATCAAAATATTACCTCATTGCCATTCACCTATTTGAGTCAATGAAATTTCGTGACAAATTCATCCAAATTAATTGATATCCTAATACCAAACAGCAATAATTACATTTATCATAATTGAAAATTGAAAAATTTTAAAAATTTGATACTTCTTTGTCTAAAAAAGACTTTGATACTTCTTTCGCTACAAAAGTGTTTTCCGCAGAAGTTGCCCTCTTGTATCCAAATGCAAGCCGCTCAAGTATTTGTTACACAAGATATTTAAAGATTTTTCAATCAAACCAATGTATTTAAAAATTAAAAATTAGAATACTTCTGAAAAACATTCTAATAAACAACAGTTAGATTTTCTAATTTTCTAAGGCCGTCTATAGGCAACACGTGATGGGGATGTCGCCTATATGTCGTTGCGAAAGAGACCCCACTAAAATTTAAGAAATAAATAGTAAGATGACTTAAAATTAGTTTTCCTAAAAATGTATTCTATTTCATCTAATTCATTTCAAATTATGATCGAATCAGCTCTCTATCTACATAGAAAAGACTTTCTTCGCCACCCGCCAAGTATGTCCGGATTATTTCGGCTTTGTTATTGTAACATGTTTTTGTAATAACGCTCCCGAAATACAATATGTCATGCAAAAGGTTCGATGCATGAGGATTTTTAAATAAACATATTAGATTTACATACACACATGGATTTCCGACAAGATAAATGGAATATTCAAAATTTGGAGAAGAAACAGGACACTGGTCAATAATTTTGAATGGTCTATAATAAGATTATTTATTACGTGTGCTTGAGTTACTTGATGGTAGACAGCGTGGCTCGGTTTTTGGAGTTTTTTTTTGGTAAAATATGAGATGATTTCGGAAACTTGATTTTCTGCAAGCATTGGTTTACTGAAATAAAAGAATTTTGTATATAAGTAATAACCAAATAGCCTAAATGAGGGTCAGTAAAATAATTCCAGTGTGAGAGCAATAGATATCAAAAAAATCTCATGGCAGGTTCGTTGCTTGTTCATCTGTTTGTTTATTCAATATTGTTTTTTCATAACTAAACTATTTTTCAAAAAAATTTAAACGCCCTCAAAAAAATTATAAAATTTATGTTGTATACCAAGAATTTGGACCACGTAAACCCAAAGTTTATAGAAAAGTAAATTTATAATATATTTATATATAAGTTTCTACTATTTGTATAATTAATTCGGCTAAATATATTTTATTTAATTGATTGGAAAATAGCTAATACATTTATACCCTTTGTTAAGATTAATCTACAAAATGTAATTTATCCAAAGGCAATTTGTTTCATTATAGCAACGTTCATCACGACCATAAATACAGGTTTCTCTATTATCATATAAAATTCATTACCTTCCTAACAGAATGTAATAAAAAGTTATTTATGAATATGTTTAAGAAGCGCTAATTAAAGGGCATAAAAAGTTCGAAGATCAAACGCAATTTAAGAATAATGTAAAATGTAAAAGTTTATAATTTATAGCAAATATGTTATTTATTGCCATAGATAAGAAATAGGATACTAGATAAATTAATAAATATATATTGTAATTTTTGTATATTTGTTTAAAAAAAATTAAACATATGGTTTTGAAATTCTAGAATGAATTGTATGAATTTTTATGTTTTAACACATGTATGTGTCAATAATAAGGCTGAATGCACGTAAAATGGATAAAACTAGATATGTCTATGTTTAATAATAATAATAATAAATAAATATATTTCATTGAATATATATGTGTACATAATATTTCTCATTTCGGATTTTTACCCATAGGTATATCATCCTTCATATTTGTTCTATCAATACAATAATAAGTATTTTCAGATATACAAGTTGTGACATAATTCTGTGACAAAAAAGAGGAAAGAAAATTTATTCCCCAAAAAAAAATCACTTAGCAATATTTATAATAACAATTAATAACTCAAAAAGGAGAAAAACAAAATAAAATATTTATTCACTTTATGGGAGAATATTTGCGTCGAGCCAAGTTTCATTTACCGCTATGGGTCGATCAGTATATATTTTGGCATGGCTTGATTGCCATACCAAATATCGTCTCTTGTGTATTGGCCGAGGCCCGCGATGTTAATATTAGGATGATCCCCACATTTTAGGTAAAAATTTTTAGTAAGCTTTTTCATGTAGTCAAGTATTGTCGGTACGTCAGTCTGTTTGTGTATGTATTTTGAAGAGTAGTAATGTCTAGTCAGTGGGTCCCTTATTTTGTTAAGTACTATTCGTAGTGTCTTATTTTGTAATGTCTGTAGTTTCTGTAAGTTAGTCTTAGTCGTCGCGTTCCATGCAGGAGCGGCGTATGTCAGTAGTGGTCTTATTAGTGTCAAGTAAAGTGTCCGCTTGTTTTGCACGCTTAGCGGGCTGTTCTGGTTCAAGAGAGGTCTCAGTAGATTCAACATCCCGTAAGCCTGTCCAATTTTTGTATTAATATGTTTTGTGAAGCTGAGTCTATGGTCCAGGGTCACACCAAGATATTTGACATCCTTCGACCACTCAACCTCACAGTCCAATACTTTAATTTTGTCCAAGTCAGTCAGTCTAGTTATGGCATTTCGGCTTTTTGTAAATAAAATTGCCTCCGTCTTTTGCGGATTGATTTTTATCTGCCATTTGTCAGTATATTCGATCAGCTTGTCTATGTGTGTCTGTATCTTTGTAGTCAGTAGCGTCGGTGATCGTGATGATTTGTATATGGCAGTGTCGTCAGCAAACGTCAGTAACGTTGTGTCGGCGTCAGTGGGTATGTCGTGAATGTAGACGTTAAACAAGGACGGTCCCAGGATCGAGCCCTGCGGTACTCCCGCCGTCACTTGTTTAACCGTCGAAAGTCCGTTGTCTACTTGTACAGTGAAGTTACGGTCTGAGAGGTATGAGTGTAAAGTTCTCGTTATGTACGGTGGAAAGTTGAGTTGGATAAGTTTATGTACAAGTCCGTCCATCCAGATGGTGTCAAACGCCTTCTCAAAGTCGAGTAACACCAATCCGGTATGGTTTTGTCTGTTGAAGTTGAGTACTGTATTTTCTATGAGTTTTGTCAGTGGGTGTAGTGTAGAGTGTCGTTCTTTGAATCCGTATTGTGTGTCAGGTATAATTTTGTTGTGTCTTATGTGTTTGTTAAGTCTTTTGAGTAGTACCTTTTCGGCTACCTTACTCATTGTGTTGAGGAGGCTGATCGGTCTGTAGTTCTGTGGCATGTCTGGCTGTTTCCTTGGCTTCACTATTGGAAATATGATGGAGGTTTTCCAAGAAGCGGGGAAGCAGCCTTTTGTCATTAGTCTATTTATTATGCGCGTAAGTAAAATGTAGGCGTTCGTCGGCAGTTGTTTAAGTATTATGTTTTGTAGTCCGTCCGGTCCTGGTGCTTTCCTGTTCGGTAATTTTTTAACTATTGTCTTTATTTCGGAAACTGTGGCAGGGTCTATTCGTAAGTCTTTGTCCCTGTGGAGGTCAGTGAAGTTTTGAATTGTCTCGTGTACGTCTTGTTTCAGGTCTGCGTTTGACATATTGGCATTTTGCTTATGGATGTTCTCAAAGTTTTTTGCCAATATTTCCGCCTTGTCTGCTGGTGTCGTTGCGTAATTGTTGTCTGTTAATTTGAGTGGAGGTATGGATGTTGGTTTCTGCGTCAGTCTTTTTGCTGTCTGCCAGATTTTGTGTGGGTCAGTATTTACGTTCTCGAGTCTTTTGGTCCAAGTGTTGTTTCGGTGGTCACGTATATCATTGGAAATAATTTTGGTCAGTCTGTTCACATGTTCCTTGAGTAGTCTGTCACCGGTACGCTGCCACAGTTTCTTTGTGTGATTTTTAAGTTGTATTTTCAATAAAATGTGTTCTGGCAAGTCGTTGTCTGGTGTTGTTCTTGAGTCTAGTGTCGGTATAGTCTGTTGTACGGCGTCTGTGATTGTCAGTGTAAGGTGTGTTACAGCCTCCTCAATGTCTGCGTTGGTATCGATTGGCATTGTGTGTCGTGTGTTGTCTGTGATGATGTCTCTAAAAATTGGCCAGTTGGCTCTGGTGTAATCTAAAAATTTGCGTTTGGGAGTCTGGTCGACGTCTAGTCTGTCTGAAATGGTCATGAAAACTGGATTATGGTCGGAGTTAAAAGTGTTCTTGTTATGGGTTCGGATGTTACGTGTAGATTTTTGTCAATGCCAAATCGATCGTGCTGTGATGGTGTGTCTGTACGGTGGCGTATCTGGTCGGCGTGTCAGGATAGTGTAGTTGTGCGTCTGTGGTGTTGTGTTCAGTCAGGTATTCGTAAAGTCTGTTTCCGTTCGCGTTGTTAAAGTTACAGTTCCAAGATGTATGTTGTGCGTTAAAGTCTCCTGCCATAAGTACAAATCTGTTCGAGTCCAGTAGTCTTTGCAAGTCCGCATGTTCTAGTCCGCTTGCCGGGATGTAAATCGATATTATGGTTACTTTTTGACCTCTCTTGTAAGATATGTCTATGTCAGTATGTTTAAAATATATTAATATATTTTATATTAATAAAATTAAATTTTAAAATTAACGCCGTTTGAGAACTCAATGCACTGCGAGTACTCTAACGCGAGAGGTGGTTAGTAAAAGCCGAGAAACAAACTATTTTCTGGAGGAAAAGTCTAACAATTGTCGTCTGGAAAATGTCTAAAGTTTCTGGAATTGAAAACAGGTTGGGTCTAAATTAGAAAGTGTCTTCTAAACGATAACACCGAAGAAAAAATACAAAGGGTTGCAAGAACTAAGACGGAGAAGTATCATAACTACAACAAATATTCATGAAGTTTATAACATTTTTTCCTGATATTTTGCCAATAAAATCAAATTGTTTCCATCGCGGAACAGCGTTGCATCGGGCTATCTTAACATGTAAATCATTGGGTTAGAAGAAGATCTAGAGAAAATTGTCTATTTGTTAATTTTAATAACTATTTTGTTTTTGGAAAAAAAACATTAATACAAATATCATATAAACGAATATACTTATAAATCAAAATTCTAATTTAGTCAGATCAGTCTATTCTGCGTTTCTAATTTCTTACCTTTTTGCCAAAAAGACAACTAATAGAGTTTGCGGTTTTTCTTCGTTCTTTTGGAAGTTGCTGCAAAGCAAATAAAATATTTATAACACCCAAGCTGCTTTTGAACTCCTGTTAAATTTTGGATCATTTGCAAAGAAATGATCCATAATTTCAGTTAAATTTGAAGATTTATAAATGAACGAAATTTTTTCAACTCTTTTTTGATGCAAAAGCTGCTGTTTTCTGAATTTCCATATTTATCTCATATAATCGTCTTGAATCGCTAAATCCGCTATTTAATTATATATATCAAAAAGGAATGTAAAGTAGTACACCCAGGTTTTGACTACCGCTATTAGTATCATTAATCCGATAAACATTTTTCATTCAATTTTCTTATTATCTTATCTAATATCAAATTACATTTCAGATATTTTTCCGAACTATATTACCATCCCACGTCCTTCTAAAATCCTCGAACGATTCAGCCTCGTGCGTATTTCACCTATATATTTTCCTTTCCTCCTTTTTTTAGTTAACGCCTTCCTTCCATCGTCTCCGGCAAGAAGCGGCGATCCGGAAGCCGGAGCGAGGCACACGTGAGCACGCACTCATATTTGACTCACACACGTGCTACGCACTTTTATCTACGCCACATGCACGTCGAGGGCTTAAAGGACCCGTGGAAAAATTATTCAAAAGATGATAATAATAATAAGAAGTGATAATCTGTCAAAGGCAGGTCCATGATGGGAGAGCCATCACAAATAAATGATTCCCTTACCCTTCGTCGTCTATCATTCCCATTACCATTATTGCCCACGCCCCATTTTTTTTTTGCCGAAATATGATATTAAATTATATTTTTTGGTAAAGCATTATTGTATTATTTTTATAATTATATAGTTATTATTTAATGATTTAATACTGCTCGGCCCAAAAATGGCTCGATAACACCACTGATTATAATTATTATAAGTAGTAGTGAAAACAAATGGTAGTTTGCCCAAAGGCAGCTCCATGGTATAAGAGCACCACAAATCAAAGTTTTTTTTCCCTCTCTTAGGGATCGTTCAAGTATTACGTAAGCAAATTTATTACAATTATTTACCCCCCCCCATCCCCTTTGTCAGCAAAAGTAAGCAAATTTTATACCAAAAATAAGCAAAATAAGCAAATCAATAACCCCCCCGCCCGTGCTTACGTAATACTTGAACGGCCCCTTATTTGTTATTACCATTAATTACTTTATTAATACATCTATTAATTAATACATCTATTACCATTACCACTTCAACACACTTTTATGCATTTTTCTTTCAATTCCCTGTTTTTTCTCTTCGTATTTCTATCGTAAATTATCAATAGTCCTTATATTTTATCTTTAACGACGTCGTGCACTTTTTTGAAGAATGGGTCCATCCAGTTTCCTTTCCTTTGAAATACTTCGATTGGTTCAAGGGTTTTTCATATTTACCATTTTCTTTTCTTTTAACAATTTTTTCACTTCCATCATTTTAGTTTTTCATTGCATGTATTAAACAATGTTCAAGGATAGTAATAAATTATATTTTGCTTTTTTAAGATTGAAGACCCACTGACTATACCCCCCTTGAAAATGAAGGACTTCAGTAATAAATACTTATATTGTAGATATGAAAATATATAAAAATATAATCGTGTAATATAATTATTATTAATTAGCTTCAAAATATTAATGTTATTGATTAAATTTATCATTAAGAAATTAACAATCAGTTATTTTTATATACTAGCATCAATTTTCCTAGATTAACAAGCTCAAGAATGTATTCGTTTCAAAGAACTTCAAGTAAATTTGCTATATTTTTTTATTAAGAGAAAACAGCTTGAGATAAAAACCAAAAAGCATAACTGGTTACTAGGGACTAAATCCAAACTAAGCTCATACAATAAGGTACTTTTGTATGGTATACAATTCTATAGAAATAATACAGAAATTTCAAAAACAATTTTTGAAAATTGCCTTAGGAGCTCCAAAATATGTTCCCAATTGGTTGATTCATGTCGACACGAATACACCTACCATAAATGAAGTGGTAATAACAAAAACAGCACACAAGTGTAGAAACAAGCTAATGAGTTACCCAAATTCATTAGCAAACTCCTTGATAATAAAGAACTATCCAAGAAGATTGAAAAGAAAAGCGCCACTGGATTTAAGCCATCGACCCTTCTGATAAAAAATAGAAATAAATTAATCATTATTTATAAGAAATTATTTAATAAGTAAATTGTTAAATTATATAATTATCAATAAAATATTGTGAGTTTTATATCGAACGGAAAAACAACTACTGAGTTGTTTTTTTCAACATGCCCTTGTAGTATACAGTGTCCCTTTTCGGCCGACTATTGTATATTCATCAAATTTATCAAACGTCCTTAACTGGACAGTTGTAAGTAAAAGAGATAATAAAAAATATTTTTTATTAGAAATACAATTAGTAAAATTTTAAATCCCTGGAAAATTACTAGTTTCGTAGTCGTATTATCAACATCAGAACGTAAAGGTTTCGAAAAGTAAATGATGATCGAGAATAGATGCAGTTTTTTTTCAATTTACTCAACATTTCTACATGATTTTTTTCCAATATTTTTAGTATTGGACAATTAACTCAAAGTAAATAAATATCAAGGCTTCATTGAATTTCTTAAATAATTCAAGATTCCGAGTGAATTTGAGTAACTACAACCATCCAGCTATCCCATGGTCAAGTGCGAGCCAAGAAAATCATTCTCCTGTCCCTCCTGACCGTCGTTTTTGATATGAATTGCTTCTACGCACGATTTTTTTGTTAGAGGCAGTGTGCGTTAGCGTTTATTGATCACTTCGGACGAAATAACGATAGATTCGTTGCACGCAGAGGCCGGGACGATTGGATTTACTCGAAAGAAAGAAAAATGTTTTGTTGTCTTAATACTCGATATGTAGGACACTACGACCACAAGGGTATTTTATATACATTTCCACTAGGCTCGATCATTTACACCTATACTACAACCACGACATACCCACACTATTACAAAATTCTAAAAATAATTTTATTATGAACAACTTAAATTCTTCCAAGTTTGCCTATTTAGCAATCTTTTCAATGTTATTTAAAATTAAAGCTAGAGTGTACAAAGTTTCAGCAAACACAAAAACAATTTCAACAATTAATTGAAAAACAAATGATCATGATCTCCAACTGATATCTTTCAACAGTTTTTGCATTTTCAAAATCGGTTCAGTATTTTATGAACAACAATTTAGCACTTGGAGAACTTGATCAAAGCGAATCCTTTAAACTTTTGAAATCGGTGCTGCCGTTTTTGAGGAAAAATCGACGAAACGACGAAAGATCAAATTGTGGCTCACTTCAGATACACACATATGCACACATATTCACACATACTTTTTTTCAATTTTGGTGTCAAGCGAATTAGAGTTACTTGAAACGTAGAAAAAGCATAAAACTAGAAAATCGGATTTTCTGGCAAAAAGAACAACTTTCGGAGAGTTAAAAATTGAGTTGAAAAACAAAAATATGAATGTCTCGTATTTTATACATTTTCTTACTCGAAACAATAAAAAAAATATAAACAATTTTTATAGTATTAAACACTAAGACTTTATATTCTATGATAAGGTATAACATAATCACGAGGTATAACATAATCATTTATATCAAAATGTGATAAAATTTTCTTAATAGTTTTTCTAATTAGATTATGTTTAATACTATCTGACTCAAGAAATTTATATCGTTTAATTAAAATGAGTAAATTTCACACCTAAATAAAATTTATAGTTTCTAAAACCTAAATGAGATATGTATTCTAATTTGGCAGGATCCAATGTATGGAAAATTTACCAATAATTACAACAGGATGCTACAAAACTTAAAGCAAATATATAATCTTTTAAAACAAACACGTTTTTGAGTCCCAGACCAACTACACAAACTCATTAGAATATTCGCATGTTGTTTTAAACTTTCTTAAGCAAACTTATAGTTAACATCTGGATGGGATCGAATTTACCTACCCGGTTTTAACATATAATAACACATGAGGTCAAACCAGTGGAGTCCATAATCATATCATGAACGACCATATTTAAAATATTATAAATGAGTTAAAAACATAGCATAGTAAATAAAAATTAATTTAAAATTATATAGGCACTATTTGATAAAAGTAGTCGTTGATTGAGCCACCCAATTTATATTTAACTGAGTCATAAAAAAACATAGTTATAAAAAAATTCAAGTAATTTTCAATGTGATTCAAAACATAAAATAAAAATCATTAAAATATTTTATCCAAATAATACTTTTGCATCATTATTTTAATAATGATATTATGTATATCTCATTAATCTCATGCGCTCAGAAATCCATTAGATTTACATGTTAATATTTCTTCTGAATATACTTAAAATTTTATCATTTTTTAATCCTAAATTATACTTTATTATTGAAAATGAGAATATTATAGAGATTATCTTTGCTAATTTTTCATTTGACTACCACTGTCATAGAGCATAATGAATTCATTGAAGGGTATTGTAGTAGAAGAAACAAGGAGTCATTTCTGAAATTATATTTAGCAATTTCTGGGAATTGGTTGGGTCTTGCACATGTTCATGACATGTTGCGAATACGATACCGGACGGGATAAAGACTAGAGGACCATGCTCGAACGCAAATGGAGATGTCGAAATAATAAAAACAATGTATTAGGAGCACATTGGTTTTGAAAGGGCCAAATTCGAATATTATCAATGTTGGTACTTACTACCAAAGGCAGGTCCATGGTAGTAAGCATCCTTAACTTCTTGCTTCTTAAGCCGTTTGAGATACGGAGAAAAAAGTGCAAACAGTAGTAGTTTTGAGAGAACGGCGCAACCGATGTAGAGTGATTCATAAGCATAGATAAAAGTCGTCGCCCAAATATAAGCACTTTTTTCAACTACAAATATAAAATGTGTGCTCAATACACGTATCAATCGTTTTCATTATATTATACCAAAAACGGGGTCTAGATACAATGTTAAATATCCAGTTGACTGCATCGTATATACCAGCTACATACTATGTCTAATGGCATTATACGTAGTCTTGGAAAAATTAATAGTCCGTATCTAAGACAACATTATCATTTGACGACTTCTTGGTCTGTTAGAAGTCAGAACTAGCGTAATAATGCATAAACTGCGTACTTATCCTACTATAGTCCCAGAAGTTAAGTGCCCAGGAAAATATATTCCTTGAGTGCGCTATTAGGATTTTCTTCATCTAACCATTTTCAGACAATGTCTCACAATGAAGCAAAGTTTTTCGAGAGGTGGATGAAGAACATTGTCACGTAATACTATCAGGAAATGCACTTCTTTATGCATTTTTTTTTGTCAAATTGCAACGGCATGATTTAAGTAATAAAATACTTCAACTTTAAGTGATAATATTAATAAGTTTATTAAGGTAATAGCATATGCACTAATTATATATGTAAACAGTGAAGAGGACCATTACGAATAATTAACATATATTTGTGAATTAATTACATATGATTTAAAAATTACACTCGGAATAAAATACATAAAATTTAATAAAAAGCAAATATTTACAACCACTTACAAAATTGTTGCAAACATAATCTTGCGAATGGATCACAAATCAAAACCAATATTATGATTGTAACTTGCAACATTATACACTTTGTACAATATATTGATTGCAATATAAAAATATTGTCATATATGTATGAGTTATAATATTGTGTGAGAATGTGTGTTTCGAGAAACTAAATCAACAAATAAGTGCCACGTTCAGCAAAAACTTGTCTGCTACAATAACATTTAATTGCCGTATAGTAATAAAAAGATAATTATAGCAAAGATAATTATATGTATCGCATGTCTCCCATTAATTTCGCAATTTAAATCAACCATTTCGGCGCATGTAAATATCCACGTCCAGAGCCCAAATTATTAATAATCATGACGCAATCCGTTGCCTGTACCGAAACTTGGTACAATCGT